>NC_056741.1:948631812-948811812 GCF_019279795.1 Protopterus annectens | reverse complement strand
TTGCCTCCCTGCAGAAACGTTTAAATTGTTTTTTTTTTTTATTTGTTTCGGAATTTTGATATTTCGAAACATCGATCATATGGTCTCGATCATATGAAATTCGTTGTTTTGGAATTTCAAGATTCTGAAGTGAATCTATATATATATAACGACATACAACAGTGACATGACTCAACTGTGGTGGGCCTCACCAGTAACAACAATGAAACAGTGTACAGAGATGAGGTGGAACAACTGATTACCTGTTGTGGAAATAACAACTTAAAACTAAATGTGAACAATACAAAAAGAGATAATTGTGAACTACAGGAAAAATCTCAAGGAACATTCTCCCCTCACTATCAACACACATCTTGGAACACCAGTACAAATGCCATAGTCAAGAAAGTGCACCAGAGATTGCACTTTTTGAGAAGGCTGAGGAGAGTGAATCTCCCATCAACAGTTTTCACTACCTTCTAAAGAGGTACTATAGAAAGCATCTTTATGAAAAACCTTGTAGTATGTATGAAAACTGCTCTCCCTCTGAGCACAAATCCCTCCAGAGAGTGGTGAAGACAGCCGAGGGGATCATCAATACCAACTTACCACCTATCCATGACTTGTACTTATCCAGATGTCTTGGCAGGGCCAGAGGTATAATTAAAGACTGCACTCATCCTGCTTGCAGATTGTTCCTGCATCTATCATCCAGACAGTGCTTCTGAAACATACATTGCAAAATTACGAGATTCAGGAACAGTTTCTTCCCTAATGACATCAGACTGTTGAACTCTAGTAACAACTATGCTCCATGATGGCCATCTGGGTCAGTAGAAACTATAGTAGCTTGTCTCAAATTGTGCATTAACCTGGTTACCAGTCTCATATAACACTTAATGCAATATTCATCATGACTAACTTATAGGCCATCTAGAGCAGTAGCAATGCAGTAAAATATCTCTTCCTTCAGTGCAATACATGTTGCAAATTCGTAAATTAACCATAGTGCGACACTCTAAAGTCCATTGTGCAATACTCTAATGTTCACAGTGCAATGCTTAAATGTCTCTTTCTATGCAAGGATCAATGCAATGTCTTAACCAACTACCTATGCAATACTAAAATCTCATGCAAGTAAATGTTCACTGAAAAAAGTGTTAAAATGTGTTTCTAATTATGTGCAATATTAGTCTGTCTATCTGCATGTCTGTGATGTAATAGCTAGGTATTATATGTGTAAATGTCTGTGAAAATAGCCTATGTGTTGTTTGCACATTAAGTCCAGAGACACAAAATTTCATTCATTTTTTCCACTTGTGTGATTTGTGAATGACAATAAAATTTACCCATCTTAGATACACACACACACACACACACACACACACACACACACACACATATATATATATATATATATATATATATATATATATATATCATCATCATCTTCTTTCGGCTGTTCCCGTTAGGGGTCGCCACAGCAGATCACCTGTTTCCATTTCTTCCTGTCCTCTGTATCTTGCTCTGTCACAACAACCACCTGCATGTCCTCTCTCACCACATCCATAAACCTTATCTTAGGCCTTCCTCTTTTCCTGTTAGCTGGTAGCTTCATCCTTAGCATCTTTTTCCCAATATACTCAGCATCCCTCCTCAGCACATGTCCAAACCAATGTAATTGTGCCTCTCTGGCTTTGTCTCCAAACCTTCTGACCTGGGCTGACCCTCTAATATACTTATTCCTAATCCTGTCCACCCTCGTCACACCCAGTGCAAATCTTAACATCTTTAATTCTGCCACATCCAGGTCAAACTCCTGCCTTTTTGTCAATGCCACTGTCTCCAACCCATATAACATAGCTGGTCTCACTACCCTCTTGTAGACCTTCCTTTCAGTCTTACGCACTGCCTGTCACAAATCACTCCTGACACTCTTCTCCACCCACTCCATCCTGCCTGTACTCTCTTCTTCACCTCTCTTCCACACTCACTGTTACTTTGAACTATTGACCCCAAGTATTTAAACTCATCACCTTCACCACCTCTACTCCTTGCATCCTCACCATTCCTCTATCCTCCCTTTCATTCACACACATATATTCTGTCTTAGTCCTGTTGACCTTCATTCCTCTTCTCTCTAGAGCATATCTCCATCTCTCCAGGATCTCCTCCACCTGTTCCCTACTCTCACTACAGATCACAATGTCATCTGCAAACATCATAGTCCACGGAGACTCCTGTCTGAACCCGTCTGTCAACCTGTCCATCACCATTGCAAATAAGAAAGGGCTCAGTGCTGATCCTTGATGAAACCCCACCTCCACCTTAAACGCATCCGTCACTCCCACTGCATACCTCACCACCGTCACACTACCCTCATACATATCCTGTACCACTCTTACATACTTCTCTGACACTCCTGACTTCCTCATACAATACCACAACTCCTCTCTAGGCACCCTGTCATATGCTTTCTCTATGTCTACAAAAACACAATGCAACTCCTTCTGACATTCTATGTACTTTTCCATCAACACTGTCAGAGCAAACATCGCATCTGTAGTGCTCTTTCCTGGCATGAAACCATACTGTTGATCACTAATCATCACGTCCCTTCTTAACCTAGCTTTCACTACTCTTTCCCATAACTTCATGCTGTGACTGATCAATTTAATCCATCTGTAGTTACTACAGCTCTGCACATCACCCTTATTCTTAAAAATCGGTACCAAAACACTTTTTCTCCATTCCTCAAGCATCCTCTCACTTTCCAAGATTTCATTAAACAATCTAGTTAAAAACTCAACTGCCATTTCACCTAAACACCTCCATGCTTCCACAGGTATGTCATCTGGGCCAACAGCCTTTCCATTCTTCATTCTCTTCATAGCTATCCATACTTTCTCCTTGCTAATCCATTGTACTTCATGATTCACTATCCCTAAATCATCCAACTTTCTCTCCCTCTCATTCTCTTCATTCATCAACCCCTCAAAGTACTCTTTCCATCTCTTCAACACACTCTCCTCACTTGTGAGTATGTTTCCCTCATTATCCTTTATCACCTTTACCTGCTGCACATCAGCTCGGTCCCTCTGTCTAGCCAATCGGTACAGGTCCTTTTCTCCCTCCTTAGTGTTCAACCTTTCATACAACTCTTCATATGCCTTATCCTTAGCCTTCACCACCTCTCTCTTTGCCATGCACCTCATCTCCTTATACTCCTGTCTACTTTCTTCATCTCTTTGGCAATCCCACTTCTTCTTTGCCAACCTCTCTCTCTGCATACTCTCCTGTACTTCCTCATTCCACCACCATGTCTCGTTGTCGTCCTTCCTCTGTCCAGATGTGATACCAAGCACCTTTCTAGCTGTCTCCCTTACTAGCTCTTCTGTAGTTACCCAGCTATATATATGGATTCCCTTCAAAACAACGAATTACCATAACGTTGACTCTCCAAAATCTCGAAACTCCCTAACATTATGGACCCAAGTAAACTATATATATATATATATATATATATATATATATATATATATATATATATATATATATATATACCATCAGGTTGACTCGCATAACAGCAAAACAACATCGCCAAAAATGTAAATGAATGAACTCCCAGAGCAGCGTATTTCGCATCCAGGAAAAGCTCCTTATAAATACATAGCATAGTAGCACATAAAAGTTATGCAGATCACAAGAGTTATATAGATCATAAAGTAAGGTTACTGTACATTGGAATAGTATTCATTGATTATCCAGTAAGGCAGTGATGGGTTCTGTGGGGTAAACTGGCATCAGATCTGGCTATTTTGTGGTGGCATGTTTCAAGTTTGCTTTAAACTCTGTGACCATCTTATCTAGCTGTTTGATACAGTCAGATATATCTGTATTTAGCCGACTGGCTCTAAGGGACTGACTAAGCACAATGCCTTTATATATATGGGGGGGTCCATACAAGTGCTGTGTACATATCTAGCAGCTTGAACTTCTTTTCTATATGTTATACTAGCTATTGTATTTAATATATATATATATATTAATATCCAAAAAGTTTATGTATGATTTTGAATAACTAGGTTTAATTTTCAAGAAGGTAGTGGTAGAATCAACATTTGTAAAAAAAAAGATTCTAAAGTTTCAGTACTGCCCTGCCACGCTAAAAAATCATCCACAAAGCACTTATAAAAGTTTATGTTTCTAACAAAAGCACTAGTTTCAGAGAATATATTCTCATCTTCTCACATGATAAGTGCAAGATTAGTGTAAGTGTTGGTGACGGCTGTACCGATCACCACTCCTTTCACCTGATGGTATAGGATTTTATCATACAAAAATACATTATTACATAGTACAAGTTCTAATAGAGCACATAGAGCTTCTGCTTGAGTGCTACTCTTGTTAAGGCATTGCTGCGTTTTTCAATTGCTGCTGTATACTGTGCAGAATGATGTCTGTAGAGGTGTGGTGTGGCCACTAATGTTTGCTACCATCTCAGCTGGTGGTGGTGATGATGAATATCATGGTAGTCACAGGTGATCCCCTTGCTGTTTGAATTAAAGGTCCTGAAGATGTCAGCTGGCCTGATTGAGGACAGTGTATCATAATATGCAGCATGTAATGCGCTACAAATATCAGATGTGCCCAGGCAGTAGATCCAGAAGTCCAACACATTTCTCGTTTCAGCATGAGTGATGTTATACCACTGTTTGGTCATGCCTTGTAGGGATCTAAATGGACATTATTAGCCAGGGCTTCAGGGTAACTTGCATCATATGTTAAATGTTAGGGGGAGGGAAAATATTGGGAGTTAGTGTTGTGTACCTGTTGAGAATGTGGCCAATAGCTGTACTGTGACTGCACTTACTTACTAGTTGTTCTAGTGGCATGTCTCTGTGTGGAAAATGTTTATATAGATGACTTACAAGCCATATGGAGGAATCAGAGATGCTACCAGTATGCTGCATGGACAAATGGTTGTTGCCCTTATGTATAACATAATACTGGGCATCGGATAGAATAGTAGCCTTTCCTACTAATGTAATTCTGTTCATGGATACTGATCGGGGTCATTATTGCCACATAGATGTAATCTATGGCTCATAGCACTTCAAAGAGATAGGCAATAACATAAAAGCCACACATGGTGGTAATTTTCTCCCCCGATATGTTGGGAAGGCAGATGTATTTAGTCACATATGGAAACAGTGTATCAAAGAACATCTTGAGTATTCTACAGGCTGATGCCTTTGTTATACCCAGGGTGTTCCCATTTTGTCTCTGAAAGGTCTCTGCAGCAAGTATGGTAAGTGTTATACTTGGTATTCACAGAAATAGGAGGTCTACACATTCTGCCAGTTCCAGTCTGTGTGTCATGTATGCCAACCAATACCCATGTATTCTCACTCCATATGCAGCTGGTCTTTCAGCTAACATGAGATAATACTCCATTAATACTCCATTGGCACCATTTTATGTTGATTGGGTGGGCCCTGTTGTGCATCCAGAAGATCGCTACTTGTGTTTAGCAAGTGCCGATTAATACAAGTTGCTGGTCCTGCCAACATGTCTGCTTACCACAACACTATTTTTTAGCTTGTCCTTTGCCTTTATACTAAGACAAAAATCACCAGTCATGCTTTCCCCATTCTCATTTGCATGCCATTATGCACTCATTAAACTGTGCTTCTTCATTTGCATATCATTATATGGACAGTTGTATAGCCCTTGTATCTCACCTTTTATGTCATTTCTCCATACAGCTATGTAGTTCCATGAATCACTACCTAGTTGTGCTTTCTGGATTTCAGCACAGGAATGTGTTGCAAATTTTATTAATTACAGTAGAGAGTCGATTATCTGAACGCAGATTATCCGAAAAGTCAGTTATCAGAACCAGCCTTCCAAAGTTTTTGGGTAGGAAAAATAATAAAGTCTGAATATGTAAACATTATACATATTCACTTGAGCATTTTTTTTGAGCTTGTAGCCAGCTTGTGTGTGAAAAATATTATTTATTGTCCAGTGGAATCGCTGAATGGTTGAAAAGTGTATTTCTGCGTGCAGGAAAAAAAAAAACAAGATTTTAGAAGTTTTTTTATCCAGTTCAATTATATGTTTGATTATCCGAACTACCCTAGGTCCAAATTAGTTTGGATAATCAACTATACCTATAAATACCACACATTGTGGCAGTGCTAAAGGCCATACCTCACAGAAAGGTAATATCAAGTGGCAACTGTTAATTTTTCCTCCGACAAATCTGGCAAATCAAACTGATAATGAAACCTGTAAAGATAGTAACTTATTTGATTTCTGTGCATCACAATGTTTGGCTATAATATATTTTGTTTCTAAAACAAACTAAGCATGTTATGTGAAGACTTGTCATATGCCACTGTGGTTATTTGGCTTTATTTGTTCACGTTTTAACTGCAAATTAAAAGGGAAGGCAGATAACTGAAACTGTTCTACCTTTCACTTAATGTTTATTGACAGAGTTCAGTACAGTGGAATGAAGATTCACAGACCTCCGGCTGATATTGGCCGCTACACTATGATTCTCCATGAGCATGACAAGGGCAATGAAGCAAATGAAAAAAGGTATACTTACATTTAATATTCATAATGCTCGAATAAGCATTGCAGTTTGTTTTTACATCATGTAATGCATTGTAAAGTCATGTAGTTTACGTATGTACAAACAGTCTGTTCTACCAGTTTATGATTCAGCTTTGATTAATAATGGTGCCTTTAGACAGGCATAGGCCTCCATTCTCATCAGTGTTTAACATGTGTTAGTCTAAGGGATCCTGTTGAAGGTTTGGTACAGTACAGACATGTGTGCTAACTTATATTACTGCTATTAGCCTGGCCCTCAAATTTATATTTTTTGACAGGAAGTTTTCATATATCATGAGATTATAGAATTGTCGAAAATATAAGGCAAAAGAGTTTGAACACCAGTTAAGCCTTGACAAGCCCCCCCCCCCCCCCCCCCATGGTATAACCCTTTCTCAAGAATAGCAAAGCAGGTCAGTCCTGGAATAAATGTATTGGTACTTATCCAATCATCTAGGTTAACTTGAAGGACATTAAGGTGTGACTTTAATTTGCAGGGGAAGTCTCTGCCACGGGTGGATTAGGCACTGAATAACAAATTTGTCTCTCGGTGCTTTTCATGTATGTGCTGGGGGAGATTTCAGTCTCTAGTTCTGTTATTGTGTAGCTATTTTACTTGTGAAGATACAGGAGATTAAGGAGGACAAGGTCACTAAGGGCATGGAATGCAAGGTGTACATCACTCTGCAAGAGACTATATGAAACTGAGTAAAGGGATAGAATTTCAAGTCTTTACTGTTAGCTCATGGACTTTAGGGCAACAATCTTCTTCTTTAGGAATGCTTTAGGAACTGCGGGGACCTTTCAATTGCTTAACAGAAAGGTGCATCCCAAAGGGAGGCACTGTACTCGGTAATTAGCCAGATGTTTGAAATGGGCATTGTGAGACAATGCAGCAACCGACTTTTCTTTACTGATCAACATCTACAACTTAAACAAACTGAAACATTGTGTGAGAGAAGTAGTTATATAATGTTAATGGAGGCAACGTTCTCACAGAAAGCCTATGCAAATGCAAACTAAACCAATCACACACTGCTCACACCAAACACATGAATGCACATATGGTGAGGTGCTTACAAGCAACATAACTAAACCACAAAACCCTCCAAAATGTAGCCTCAGTAACCTCACAAACGCACAAGACAGGCAGTACCCACCATGAAACATATATGAAAGAATCACACTGACCATAAGGCAAACCTCCACACACTCCAATATCCTGTTTATAGGCGACTCCATAGTTAGGCACACCAATGTGCCACTCACCAGGCTGTACAAGGAGACCATCATGGGCAGTTGCCTATCAAGTACTAGGATTCACAACATGCATGCACCAATGTCCTTGCACCACAGGTACATATATGATACAGTCATAGTACACTTGGGTGCAAATGATTTGAGGTGTACCTTCTATATGGGGAAAGACATGATGGAGCTCTAGGAATATGCATGTGAGGCAGGTATGAACCTAGCCTTGAGCAGCATTCTGCCATCATCAAGAATAACGTTGCAATACAAACAAAAGATTATTGATTTTAATAATTGGTTTAGCTTCTGGTGTCATTTCAAGGGGGTACAGTGCATATAAACAAACAAATACATATGTATCAGCTATGAGTATATGATAAACAGCCTGAACTGTTTTGCCAGGGATGGCCTGCACCAATCCCTCATAGCATTTGTATAGTGACTAAATCTTTGTCTACTTCCATAGTATTTTTCAACATAACAAAATAGAATCCAGATAATATAAATGTATTTCTGCCGAATGCAAGGAGCCTTAACAAAAAAAATTCATTCCCTGTAAGCATTGCTTTCCCTGGAAAACATTGAAATGTCACGGAGCATTGGCAAAGACCAATGAGAACATTCCACCACTGTAGAGTTTCAATACCTAACACAAGTTCAGGCTGACTGCACCAGATGGGGGCACTAAAGGCAGTGGTGCCTCCATATTCTTAAACAAAATTCACTTCCAGACTCATTAGACAAAATAATAACCTGGAACGCCTTCATGTCCAGCATGTCCAGTGTATTATCAACAAAAGCTCTTATGATATTACAACTAACTATAGGACCCACTCTATCTCCCCCTCAGCTTATATTTCCTACCTAACTAGTAAGGAGCACCTATGCATTAATCCAAGCAGCATTCTCCTAGAAGCCTTCATCAACTGGGAGACTTAAATTGGTCCTAAACTATATGGGATAGCTTTGCTCCCCACTAACTGTAACTTCCTTCCTAGTAAAATTGGACCACAGAACAATCATATTTGCCATAAGCTGAAGCTGAAAGCATCTTCTAATACTTCAGTATTCAGAAATTGTGCTAAGGCAAATCTAGTAAAACTGAATGATGGCCTGGCTAAAATCAAAATCTCCTTCTAACTTGACCTAACCGCTTATGAAGATTCCTTTGCCTCCAAATTCTATGCACATATAAACAGCTATAGAAATGCATCTGCTCCCCTTTGAAGTAAATGCAACACCATATATAGAAATAAACTCTGTGGTGGAACCCAAGAATAAACAGGCTGTATAATAAAAGAAAAATACTCATTGCATACAAAATTAAGTTTAATTCTCAAGTGGCCAAATACTCTGTTGAAATATTTAACAGGGATCAAATCAACTAAAACCAGGTGTAAGTAAAAATTGTCATCCAGGTGAAGGATAACACACAGCCATCTTTAACTGTGCTAGAAACCTCAGGAACAATGCCCAGCACTGCACACACCTAATAGAAAATTCTATTACATATGCTGACCCAGAGGACATAGCCAATCTACTAGCAGGCATATATAGTTCAAACGTTATCCCCCCATATTCTTAGATCACATATCATATCTACATTCCATTCAAATCTCCAAAGAACAAGTCCTCAATGCACTAGCCAAAGCCAAATGCACTGCATCCATAGGGCCAAATAGAATACCAGGTTTCCTACCGGCCAGCATGAAACAAGACTTGTCAGACCCTATATAGAAACTATTCAATATCAGCCTCCAAACAGGATTTATACCAGATGAATGGAGGATAGCCACAGTCATCCCTTTGCACAAAGGTGGGGAATAAGTGGATAGAGGTAATTATAGAACCATAACAATGACCATCATCATTATCATCTGTAAAAGTAAAGAAACGGTCATTGTGGAGTTAATAAACAATTACAGTGGTAACCACCAAACTGTCAGCTTAAGCCAGTTAGGATTCATCAAAGGCAGATCACGACTACTTAATCTGGTCAACTTATTTGAGAAGGATACTGAAGCAATGGATTATGGCAATCATTACACACCGCATATCTAGACCTCATAAAGGTTTCAGCACCATCCCATACTGTAACTGTAGATAAACTCACACAGCTAAATGTAAGTCCCTGTGTAACTCACTGAATAGCAAACTGGATCATAAACAGAACCCGAGAAATTAGGTTGGGTAGCTCTACCTCCTTCAAAAGACTTGTCACTAGTAGTGTATGCCAGGGTTGAGTCCTTGGGCCACTCCTCTATGACATTTACTTCTCGGAGATCAAAGCAAATGTTAATGGTATATGGCTGACCTCATTTGTAGATAGATAACTGCAAACATGGTGCCATCATAAATATCCCACAGGATATCAAGATCGTCCAAGAGAGCTTTTCCAAAACAAATAGCTGGTGTTAAAACCATGGTTTAAAAGTAAACAACAAGAAATGTATAATAGTATCCTTTGGCAAGCATTACCTTCCTTGTAGCTATCACAGTGATAACGCCCCCTGAAAGTTGATCCTGTAACCATAGATCTAGGAATATCTGTAGACATGTATCTACTATTATAAAGAAGTTATTTTTCTTTCACAGTCTCTTATCTAAAGGTGAGGCGGCCACAGTGGTGTAGTGGTTAGTGTTGCCGCCTCACAGCAAGAGGTTCTCCGGTTCGATCCTCGGTTGGGCTACCTTCTGTGCGGAGTCTGCATGTCCTCCCTGTGGTCACGTGGGTTTCCTCCGGGTGCTCTGGTTTCCTCCCACATCCCAAAAACATGCTGTTGGTGGATTGGACACTCTAAATTAGCCCTAGGTGTGAGTGTGTGCATGTGTGTGCCTTCTGTGGAAGGTTGGGCACCGGGCTGGCAACTCAACACTGTAAAATTCCACTGCCAATCATGAGTGGACAGGTGATCCGCTGTGGCGACCCCTAACCGACAAAAGCCAAAAGAAGAAGAAGTCTCTTATCTAAAGGTATGGTGTCCAGGTCTAGAGATCAAATTATTCCACGGTCTTCATTAGTCCATTCAGTGCTCTGCTCTATACATTCCAGGAAATTATGGAATTCCCTCTCACTTCCTTTCCAGAAAACAATGATGTCATCCAAGAAACGACCATAAAATGTCCAATAATCACTAAATACACTTTTAAACACAATTTTCTTTTCCCGAAATGCCAAGACAATATTGGTGAATATGGGGGCATAATTTGCATAAGCATAATTATGCAATTATGCATATGCATAATTTCCTGGAATTTATAGAGCAGAGCACCAAATTTCTGGAATTCATGAGTACTATTACATGGGATACCACCCATTACTTGGACATCACACTACAAAAAAACAGGGACATCAAACAATTTACGCCCAATGTTTTTAGAAAACCCACATATTCCAACACCCTCCTGCACTTTGATAGTTGCCATCCACTGTCACAGAAAAAATCCCTAGTAAAAGTGCAAGGGGTTAGGATAGCAAGAATGGTATCAGAACTTGATAAATTTGTACATCAGTTAAATATATTAAAAAACATGATGACAAAGGGAGGATACCAAGAAACATTTGTGGATGGGATATTGAAGGAAGTTACAACAAAGAGAGAGAATGGACATTTTATTCCTCCGTTAGGGGAAAGCACAGAGTAGTGAAGAAGCAGTTGTACAAAATGAAGGGGAACACTTCAATAAATCAAGTATATTTAGTTTTAACAACCAGTTCTATATTATTAAAAGGATTTTAACACACATTTGGCACATATTCAGTGCAAACCCAGAACACCTTGACTTGGTAGGAACATTCTCTAAAATTGTTTATAAAAAAAGACACCAGCATAAAAAATATGATGGAAACCTTTAGAAAGATGAATGCAAGGATGGGGAGCATGGTAAAATGTGGATTTTGCATGCAATGCAAATATATCCTTGAAGGCAAGGAGGTATATATACCCAATTATGGTGGATATACAATAGGAAACAAGTTCACTTGCAGCAGTAAGGGAGTTATATATCTAGCTAAGTGCTCCCTGTGTCCATGTTTTTACATCGGAAAAAACATCAATGTACTGAGAACTAGACTCTACCAACATTATTATGGCATTGGTAGGAATGAAACAAAAAATGCCCTAGCTGCACATATTGGCTTGCATCCAGGACACGGTTTCAGGTTCACTGTCATTGAGCAAGTCACTTTGGGTGAGGGGGGGACCCCTAAATGAATATCTAGAACTGAAGGAGCTGAGATGGCAAATGAGAACTAATGCCTCTGAGGCACCAGGACTTAACAGTGCAATTTCTATTAGTTCTATTTTAAAACTTAAAGCAGAATTTTATATGCAAGTGTTTTATACAGGATGATGTCATGTAGTAATTTTAAGTAGTTATTTGTATTTATGTATGAATTTATGTTTTGTATATAGGAAGTGATTTCATTTTATGTGATTAAGACAATGTATAAAAGGTGAGGTTTTTGTTACAATGGTATTCTGATGAAGTTTCTATTGTGAGACGAAAGCGCTCAATCAATAAATCGGTTGTGAATCTTACTGGCTTCTATCTGGCTTTTTATATCAGTTTGTGGTTGGTGTGTGCTTTTCATAACATATATCTTTGTTACTCCTGAAAGCAGTGTCAGGGGGGAATACCTCCAAACTTCTTAGCACAAGAAATCTGGACAAAGCCTAAAATAATGGGGTCAAAGGCCCAATAGTAGGGACAGGTTTTAAATATTGGTCTTATAAAGTATACTCTTAGAAAATTGCTAGAATAACGAGGTTTGTATTAGTACATATTCTGAAACACAAAGATATGTCATTATTTCATGAGTTCAGTTCTCATTGATTTGACAGAAAACCACAAATTTTATGAGGTGAAAATCTGGATAGTTAAGAGGTATGGTCAAAGGTCAGGTATAAATATTCTACATATGTTGCTTAATACTTTGAAGTCTGTTTTATTGCCTGGGTGAACTAAGGAGAAAAATCAATAAAAAATGGCTTTGTCCAATCAAAAATGAGGTGACACTGTACTCTGGATTCTTAATAGGCTTCTTGAGGTCTCAGTTAGTATACCCTGATATAATCATGGCTACTGTAGATTTGCAGAATAACAAATTATGCTTCCCAAAGTATTATTCTGAATGTCTGTGACAGAGATTGGTGTAAGGCTTTGGAAGCCTTTCTTCTTCATTTGGTCTTTAAGTATCTGAAGCGTATCATAAAATAGGACAAGTATATGTAATACAGTATAAAAACAGTTATTAGATCTGATATTTAGGATTATCACTGGGGTTTTATAAAATGTGAGCTATATTTAAAATGAAGCTAATTTTAGCTCAGACACTTCCTTTACTGATGACTAACATGAGAATTGGATATATATGTATCGTGGATGGTTTTGTCAGTAACAAAAGAATCGTGTGCATGTAAGTTCATGTTTTAGAATTAGGCCTTCTGCCCTTGAGTGTCATTATAAGCCTAGCCAAATTCTGCATCCCAAAGGTAAGAATCAAACCCTATACCTTGTGCGTATGAGATAAACACATTATGACTCATACTGTCAAAAGCAATTTAATCCAAGGGACTATTTTTTTCTTTTTCCAAAAAATTTTTATTTCTTCTGTTTACGTTTACTCTTTGCATTTATCTTTATTTGTTGTGTTTTGAGGTTATTTTATAACTGAAATAAGGTAGCCCAGAGGTACAGCCTATATTGTCTGTTAGAGAACACCCCTGTTGCTAAACAGTAAACACACTCAGTGTAAGGGTCTGGTATCTTATTATGCCACGAGGAATGCTTTTACCAGACAATAAAGCACAAATTGCTGGGTAGATATCCTGTGTTCACTGAGATAGCACTGTTATATTAAAACATATTTCAAGGAGCTGTCAGTATGATGCAAACTTCAGGTACAAATAGTGTCACAATGCACACTAAACATTTTTGTGCAGTACACAAAAGGGTCAGGATGCATTTTTCTGTCTGTGCCACAGCAACTGTTAGCTCATATTTTTCTGTGTTGCAGTTCATATTTACCAAACTACTAATAGTAAAATTTGTTATGCTGCTGTTGGCATTTGGACTGTACATGCAAGATGTTGATTGTGCTAAATTCTACTTTATATTTAATATATGTGTAGTATCTTTAAATTGCTAAAGCTGTGTTGTGTTTGGTTATGTTTCACATGACAGTTAAACGATTAACTTTGAAAATGCATTAAACTTTCAATAAAACGTCCTGTTTGGATATGCTTTTGAGCCTGCTTGTCTGTTTTTGTAAAAATTGTTGCCAAGGCATTTTTCCCGCCCCTATTCATTTTTTTCCCCTGGGGGGGGGCACTGTGGGTCTCTCCCTGAGCTCCAAATGGCTAGCTACTCCTCTGGTAAGAAGTAACACAGATGTTTAAAAGCAGCACAATTGAAGTAATTCCCCAGCAATGATTTTGAGCAACTGGAATTAAAGGAAATATGTGGATTAGCAGAAAAGGACAGACGTAAAGGCATAGGGAGACTAAAGTATAAGATACAGGTTATGTGTTACAGGAAAAGAAAGAAAAGTTGAGACTAATAAAGTCACTGATTTTTAACTGGGGGAAGAAAGAGAGGGGTAACTTTCCAAAAGTAAAACACAGCTGTATTCTCATCTACAAGGTAAAAACAACAGAAGGCAATTAAATGTGAAACAAGCCATGCTGTGTTAAGCTTTAGAGCATCATGTTGCTTCAGAATATCATATTTTGGAGATGCAGATGGTAACTGGTGAATTATTCCATCCTAGCAGCTCTACTTATATGGATTGCAGTATGAAAGAAATTGGAGACCCTGCTGAGAAAAACAAATGTTAAATATTACCGGAGTTCCGCTGTGGTGACCCCTAACCGGGAAAAGCTGAAAGACACAACAACAACTGGTCATCTGCAGCAGTGAAGTAGTTTTCTCTAGTAAGAGCTGTATGATGCATACTTTGCTGAATTTAACTTGAAGAGAATGGGATTCTCAGAGCTGCTACATTAGAGGGATAATGTTTTACCTTGTGCCCTGTTTGAGGATTGGATGGCAAAGCCCACTTACAAAAAACACTTGGCTTCTGGTTCGGATAGTTTTTGGTTGAGTGCTGGTTCTACAAATTATGCTTACTGATACAATAATTGCTCTTTGCCGTTCTTTGGTAATTTAATTTTTAACCTTAAGCAGTTGGTTGACATACATCTTCAGGATTAAGTAAGCATTTTGATGGGTTTAATTGTTGTTGTTTGTCTTTCGGCTTTTAATGGTTAGGGGTCGCCACAGCGGAACTCCGATCCGCTAATGATTAGCAGTAGATTTTCACGAACGCCGAGGTGCCAGCTCGACGTTCAACCTTCAATGAAGGCACGCAATGAAGAGAAAATAATGGTAGAGAAATCACGTCATTTGAAAATTAAACAGTTTTTCACATCCTAAACTGCATGTAGTTGAACAGACATTGTCACTACTCATTTAACCAAAGATTGACTGTAGAATGCATTTTTTTCTAGTGCCTTATATTGTTTGACAAGTGTTTTTTTTAGTTATCATTTTTGTCATTTCTTTTTTTTTTTAAGTCTGGCTAATTATCATTTGCTTTCTGCCATGTTTAACATTGTGTATAAATGCTATAATTTAGTTCTGTTGCATTTTTGCATTGCAAAACAAAAGCAGTTCATCAAAAGATACTTTTTTTCTAGGTGTCCCTCTGGGATTCTATTTCCCACTGAGCACCCCTATCCACCTTCCTGTTTGCCTTCATCAGTTTTTGGCAACACGCCTGTGAATTGTGCTGGGCGGAAGGCTAAACAGAACTGGATGCATAATTCCTTTTGAGACATAAAGAAAGCAGACCACTGATAACCTGACCCATGCCACTCATCTACCCATTATTTTGCAGAACTTTCCTGATTTTCCATCATATTTTCACCCTAGCCATTTTATTTATATGTAGTGAAGAAAGGAGATACTGCCAGCACAGCTAGCTGAAATTTTGTAAATAACTATATGTCACTGGTGAATAACGAAATGATTTATATAAGATGCTTGTGTTACAAATGTATTAGAACTGTGTGTCATCTGTATATCAAACTGCTTGTACAGACGTGTGTGTTGAAATGGTATTTGCAAAGTATTGTTTGAAATGTTACCACAGTGTGCCCTACTGGAAGAGAACAGAAATGTACATGCACTATTGTAACTGTTTAAATGTATATATTTTAACAGTAGAAACTGGAATATAGGAGGTTAACTGAAATTAAATTACTTTATGGCTAGGCCATAAAAGATGGTATTTTTCAGTTTTCAATGCAGCAAGAGACACAATATCTGCACTAGGAAACTGTCTGCAATTTCTTTAGGGTGAACTAGCTATTAGTCTTAAAAGCATGAAGGAATGCAATTGTTTTATGACTTCCAGCATCCGCCAGAGATCTGAGGAGAAGCCCTTGTGTATATATTTTTGCAGGTAGATGCTAAATACTACCAGCTTCAGTAATGAGGGTTTTGGCCTGGGAACTATAAGTCAGATGACAAAACGTGATGTCATTCTGCAAGCTATCCCAGCAGTAATATTTGAGATATTATTTTGAGAAGTCTCTTAGTGAGACAAAGCATTTTGTATTCAGTCTTAGACCTGACAAGAACCATTCACCACAACATCTGCCTTGCTCTGTTAGTAAGTTCTTAGGTTATAGTACTTTTGTTAGATTCAGTCAGAAATATATTGAAGGTTAGTTTAGATATTTTTCTTTATTTATTTGAGACTGTCCTGCAATGTTGTTTTAAATATTTCCTATGGTTTTGAACTCTGATGTTACTGTGAATATATAAATTACTATTGTCTTGTTATTTTATTATTTATTAAATACATTAAAACCTTTCATTGTGACTGATCTGTGTAGAGATGTTTAAGTGCTGAGAATACTTTCATATTTATTTGGTGACATTGTGTAGGCCACTCCTAACAAACATGCTCTTGGTCAAACTAACATTTGTATTAGTATTAATAGTACACAGCAAAATTGGACACCCTTTGTTAAAGGCCTTAAAGTACCTGATAAGGAATGACTAGTGGCAGTGGAAAATACCTTATAGTCTGGGCAGAAGGGGCATAGCTAGTAAACTTGTGCCAGCCTTTCCCAGGTGTGTGTGTGTGTGTGTGTGTGTGTGTGTGTGTGTGTGTGTGTGTGTGTGTGTGTGTGTGTGTAAATCAAACCTCAAAAGAGTATATGTGTCAGCTACTTGGGCAGGGACATGAAGCACCAGTTGGACAGAGAGGGTGCTGGAGGTCTTGGTTTGGTCACTCAGCTGAGATCTCAACTCTATAGCTGTGCCAGTGGGGAGTCTTACTGGGGATCTGGAAAAAGAGGGAGAAACCAGAGAAACCAGCCCCAGACTGACTGTGGTCTCTGTCTGCTCTTAAGCGAAATTGCACTTGATGCAGAGTGCTGCATCTGGAAATACTGTGTGTTTACTTGTTATCCTCCCAGTGTACATCCCCCACTGTTCCAGTGGTGAGGATTGAGGCTCCTTGATTACTGAGTGGAGGAGCATCATGCACATACACACACACACACACACACACACACACACACACACACACACACACACACACACACACACACACACACACACGTTTATTTTCTTGTAAATTACACAGGACTACAGCCAGTCAATAATGACATATACTAGTATTTCATATTTCTTATTGTTTAGAAAATGAATGTTGATGATGTAAAACTTGTTGTATTAGCTTTTTTAATGGAATTAGCGAAAACATTTATGCATTGTCCCAGATTTGTGGCCTTTGTCTCCCTATGCTTTTTGCCATTATTCAAAATGCTTAAGCAAAGAAGTTCAGAAGCATGATCTGCCCTTCTCTCTATTTATTTGTTTATTTATTGGCATTTGTTTACTGGGATAGTCCACTGGGCCATTGAGAGCCAATTTTCAGTGGAGGCCCGGGCAGAAAAGCTCAAAAGAAAGTAACACATTTAACAATATGAAAATTTTACAGTAAAATACTCATGGGTAGACATTAGCAATTAGTTAAAGCAGAGAATGAAATTGTGTAGAGAGTACAATAAATGTAATCTTAAAATAATAGCAAAGACAATAAAAGTAAAACAGGTGCATTGTATTAATGATTCTAAGTGCAGTTAAGTTATCACTGACAACGTATTGATAGTGCCATAAGAAATGTGAATTTATATAAGAAGAAATGAATGTCATGTTTTGGAAGGAGTATATAATCTCATCCTGTATTACAGAACTGGATCTTTTATTGTGTATAGCAACTTCTTACATTTTCTGAGCACATTACAGTACATGACCTAGGTTATATAGATAAAGTGATCCCTTTTGAAGAAGATTAATTCCATTAATAGTTAATTCATGTTATTATTACCAGCATGACAAATTATTTTCTATTGTTCAAACAAAAATACCATAAGAAGAAGACAGATCAAAAGAAACAGTAACTTAGCTGCCTGAGTTCTCTTCTGCTCAGAAGAAATTCACACAGTTTAATGCTTGGCTTAGTTAGCATTATATGCATTGCATTTCTAATTTTACAGTTACCTGCTAGCCTACATTCCTTGTGACAGTGGGAATTCCCAATAACAAATACAATGAACAAAACTCAAACTGATCAATACCATGTGATCAAACTGTTATGTATAGTCAGAGATAGATCATGATCAAATAGAACCCTAGGCATGACAGTGGACCACGTCCCACCCCAGCCATAAATGAATCCCATTACAATGTTTCTTCCTAGTTACCATAAAACACTATTCAAACCTGTCAGTATGCATGCTGGTTTACTCTTTACTTTTGAAATGATCACAGAAATTTGGATTTAATTTAAAACTTTTATTAAAAATTTTGCAGCAAAAACACTGAAAGCCATTTGAGAAACAAAACACTAACATTGAAAATGGACTTAGCATGAGTAACAGTACACTTCTCTTCCTTTGAAACTCCAATTTAATGAAAATGCATATGGCAACCCATTAAACTACAAGAGACATGCTCAGATTCATAGAAAAATAGCATACAGTGAAACGCTAATTAGTGTTAATCTGAAGGGTACAGGGATTCAAAAGAGAAATTTATGACACATTTGGGACACATTTGAAAGCTTGGGGCAGCTCATTGGACTTAAGTGCTGTTTTCAAGGGCAATCCAGTTTCTGGTGAAGAGACTTGGTCTGTCTCATGTATAGTAGGCAAACAAAGGCTGAAGAAATCAAACCCTGCACTACAGGAAGCAGCTCAATAACAGCTCATAGCCTTACTCATCTATACAAGGTAGCAGACAAACTGTTGTAACCCAACACGATGCATTTCACAACCACGTGCCTGCAAAAAACAAGGCAAATTAAAATGCATTCACAATTACATTTTAACATTAAACCTGTAGGTTTCATACTGTCCAGCTGAATCACAGCCAAATAGTAAACCAAGGATCATACCTAAAGAAGATAGTTCATATAATGATGATAGTGGTCCTGTTTACTACTATCAGTTTCTTCCTTTACAACATAACTACAATGAGATACAGGAACTAAGAAGATACACACACACACACACACACACACACACACACACACACACACACACACACACACGCACACACGCACGCACGCACGCACGCACACACACACACACACTCACTCACACATATCATTAGTTATAGTGTTCATGGGTTGTCTGCCCTAGTTAAGAGACATACACTATTTTCTGAAGATTACTATGTATTGTAATGACTGGACTTAATAATTGTTAGTGACTTACTAGAATGCTTCACATGGAGGTCTGTTCAATTAACTTTAAGTCTCAGGTAATTTGGGTAATTTCAAGTCTCAGGTAACCAGGGTAGCTTCAAGTCTCAGATAACATGGATAATATGGGTAACTTGAATTTTCAGGTAATTTACACACACAGTAAATGGTAAATTGCAACTCACATAAATGATGTGATCACAGTTGTCACTTCCATTATAGAAAGCTGTACACAATTCCACTGCCACTTCCATTGCAAAAAAAAAGCTGCAATTCCACTTAAAACTGTACCAAATGATTTAAGCTGTCCCAAATGAAACCAAAAGAAACTGAACTTGGAAATAAATGTTACAATGACATATGAAATGTCAAAGAGAAATATCATGCTTGTAAATATGGCAAATGGCAATTCAACTTCCAAAATGAAACCATGAACCTCGAAAAAAATGCTGCTGCACTACTTCCAAAGTCAAACAAGGTACTTGTAAATTGACTATATAGCTCCAGGGCCAATGAGACAGATGGGAAAATTTTTGAATCTAAAGCAGACCAAATGATAATCATGCACAGAATGAGGAAGTAATGAGGGTGGGGATGAGCGTGAGACAGTTTTTGCTTCTTTCTTTCTTTCTTTCTTTCTTTCTTTCTTTCTTTCTTTCTTTCTTTCTTTCTTTCTTTCTTTCTTTCTTTCTTTCTTTTCTTTGTAGCATTTACAGCTCCCACAGCCAGGAACATTTCTTTGGCAGCTGCATATGTCACCTTGGTCTGGATCTGGAGCTATATATACTATGGGTGTAAAACATTTTAGAAATGTCTTCAGTACTACTGTTGAGTGACTAGTAACATGCATACATATATGCATACATATAAATATTTCAAGCATGGGCATTAATGCCCTTCTCTTAAATATCTACATGAGATACTGTACAAGTTCAGATATTTTAGTCTTTGATAATAACTTAAATTTTCACATCCACGGATCCTCTTGGTATATTTCCACTGTATTCTTTCTAGTTTACTCATGCTTGTTTTCTTATAATGTTTCCATATTATTCCATACTCAAGTTTAGGTCTAATGTAATTAACAAACAGTGACTTCATTTCTGATTTCCTAGACTTTAAAAATCTTTTTATACAACATATAGTTCTATAACTATAATTAACCAATTGGTTGACATGATTAGAAAAACTCACAGCTGGATCTACGCATATACCCAGGTCCTTAAATGAATCTGCAGTTTCAATGCCTGTGTGCTGTATTAAATATTCACCTTTCAGTTTATGCCTCCCAGATCTCATATGCTTAATTTTTGATATATTTATCAGCATATTATTCTTCTGTGCCTCAATGGTCAATTTAGTCAAGTTCTTTTGCAGACATGGCCTATCTATAACACATGTAATCGGTTTACCCAGTTTCAGGTCATTTGCATATAGACTGTAGAACACCTCAGATGAAAAGGGATTGAAAGATACAATCTAAACAAGTAAACAAGGGCCTAAGACAGAGCGCTGTGGAACACCCTAACTCTGTCCAATAATTTCTCCCGTCCAGTTTTTGTATTATATTTGCCATGTCCTATATGTAAGCCATGCAGCTATCCGTCTTTATCAAGAGTACATAAATACCTAGTTGTTTTAATTTATTGAACAGTGTTTTGTGTATGACCCTGTCAAATGCTGAAGTTAAATCTGTATAAATTACTTCACAGCACAAGTTTTCATTCATGGCTGTAATTATATTGCTACAGAACATCATGTTACAGGTAGTAATAGAGCTATTTTCAGAATATGCATGCTGATATGTGGTTTCAAGTCATAACCTTTACAGTTCTAACAATAACTTATCCAGTATTACCTTCCCCATTATTTTTCCACCACATGAAAGTAGACTTAAAAGCCTGTATGGCTCTGGGTTTGCCCTACTGCCCCTTTACTTAAAGACAGGTTTAATAAGTGCATGTCTCCAATCTTGAGGAATCTCCCCATATTTATATAACCTAGCGAATAATACATATAATGGTACTGTAAGTTCTTGCTGAACTGTTCCCAGGGCATAATTACAAATTCTGGCCCCACCCTCTGCTTTGTTTGGATCTAGTTTGCATAGTTCTTTTTCAATATAATCTAATTTGATTTCAGTATCTGAGGTTACCTGGATGTCACTAGGACAAATAATCACCCCCTTGTGGAGCCAAACGGTTTTGCATAAAATTTTGTAAATATATCTATAATCTGTTTTGTCTGAGAATAAATTTTAGAATCTATGCATAGTTTGTCAATTTGTATGTCATTACACCTTCCATACTTCATGTATCTATAATAAAGTTTCCTATTATGCTCAATATCTGTATGGATTAAAAATGATTCTGGTGTGGCAGCTAAGGATATGGGGGAAGAGACTAAACATAAGATAATACAAAAACTGAGAAAATGGAAGCTTTGTTATATGTATATGGATAGTAAGATACAAGCAATTAAAATGTTTTTAGTCCCATTTGTCTTATACACAGGTCAGGCATATTTTTATCAATCAGTGGAGAAGTTGTGGCCAGCAATTAAAAAAAGCTGAAGGACTTTATCTGGGAGGGGAAGATGGCAAGAGTCAAGTGAGATAATTTGATTCTTCCAGTCAAACAGGGTAGATTGGGATTACCCAATTTGAAGGGTTATTTCAGAGCTAGACAGTTAATGCTCCAATACATATCAAAAGCAGAAAACTAAAATTCAAAGTGGAAAGGGATGATGATGAAACAGGGCGGTAGCTCAAGAAACAAGGAGAGACTGGACTTTTGGATGCAGGCCTTTAAGGAGAATAACAATAATCATACAGAATATTATATCTTTGAAGTAGCAGAAAGTATCCTAAGAACTAAGCCAACACAGGAATGGAGATTCTGCTGAAGGGGATGACTGCAATTAGGGATATGATAATAGGCAAGAGGGAGCTGGAATTTATTGGAGAAAACTGGCAAAGGAGCCAAGGTTTTGGGAGCAAATAGCTAGAGGGAAAGATGATAGAATGGAAGGATGCAAAGAATTTATTTGGACTGCAGGTTAGAGATTGCCTTCCTTATTAAGGATTGATATCAGAGCATAGGCAAAGAGAAAGAAATAGGGCATCCTAAATGAAAGACCAGCACTGGCAGAGTTTTTAGTAGAATCTAGAACAAAAGCCACAATTAAAAAAGGAATAATTAAGTAGAACATATAAAATATTGCATAATAACTATAAACATCAATCAGAGGAGGTTAGAAAGGATTGGGAAGAGAGACTGGATAAGCAATGCATAGAGAAGCAATGGGAAGATATATGTACATTTCCCAATATGCAACAAAATCCAGAAGATTTAGGAGTTTTGCTTGGAAATATTTACATAGATATTTTTACACCCCAAGTCGACTGTAGAGAATTTACCTCAGGTAGACAGCAAATGCTGGAAGTGTGACAAGGAAAAAAGACTTAACTGTGAACATATTTTCTGGGAGTGCAGTGAGTTGGCAGACTTTAAGGATTCCTTGCGGGATGCACTGTCAGAGATGCTAGGTGGGCAGTTTGGTGTGATGAGGGAGATAATTTTTCTGAGCTGTAATACAGAATCAGAATTGCCTAGACATGGTAAGGCCTTACTGTGTCTAATTATGGTGGCTGCTAAAAATAAAAAGAATTACTAGAAAATGGAAATCAGAATCTAACCCATCTATACCATAAGTAGTGAATATAGTAACAGAGATAAAACAACTGGAATTGAAATCTTTAGAAAAGGGTAGGAGCAAACTACAAAGGAAAAATGGGAATTGTGGGAACAATACATACAGGAGAGTAATGAGGTTTAAAAGAAGGCAGGACTTAAATGAACTATATAATGTTTGACCGAAAATAATTTTATTGATTATAAGTGATGTATAATGTTTGCAACTGGGAGTGTGTCAGTATGGTTTGTCACGTAAAATGCTTGCAATTAGGATTGTGTCAGTGTGGTTTATTTTCATTTATATACATGTATGATTGCCTATGTCATAAGTGATGGTTTAATAAAGATGTTTCTTGTTTAAAATGTAGCTTAGGTTATATGATATATATAATTATATATATATATATATATATATATATATATATATGTGTGTGTGTGTGTGTGAAATATGTTTGCAAACATGAACTTGTCATACAGTTTAATTACTTTTATATAAATGTAAATTTGCCTATGTTGCAAGTGATAATTTAATAAAGGTATTTAAAATATCTTTATAGAATTTTTTTTCAAAATGTTCTTGATCTTTTCTCATACTATGCTTAATTAGTCCAGCTTGTTTTTTCAGTTGTAAAAGTTGTAGTTCAACCTCTTTTCCATTTCTTCTATTTTTTGTCTCTTACCTTAATCAAGTATCTTGTTCTTATGAATATATATCCCTCTGATGTTGTGTTTCTAGATCCTGATGTTAAACATTTTTTTTTTTTTTTGCACTCAAACAGTTTCTGTTTCAAAACTCTCCACATTACTTCTGCAGTTTTTCCACTGAACGCATCACTCCAATTTGTCTGGGTCTATATTACCTTATCGAACGATGAAAAGAGTGAAAGCTCTTTCATTAATCCAAAAAGTTCCAAACACCTAAAGAGCGAAGACATGGAACAGCAATATTTTTCCCAGGGGAAAAAAATTGCTGCTCCGGAAAAAAAAAAAAAAAAGTTCAAACACAAAATATACCAACTCCGAGATCAGACCATAGTGGAGGAAATGGCAAAGTCCCGAAGATGGCCCACCAATTTTTTTTCCCTGGGAAAAAAATCGATGGTCTGTATCTTCACTCTTAAGGGATTTCGACCTTTTCAAATCGATGAAAGAACATTCTCTCTTTTCATCATTCGATAAGGTGATATAGACCCAATTTGTTTTGTATAGTGACTGCTTTGCTTCCATATATTCTGTAATTAATCTTCTGTGTATTGTTTTAAATTTCATTTTCACAGAATTATCTAGCAATAAATTAGCCTTTATATCCCCATGATCATATGTCCCCATGATCATTGCATGTCAATGGTGGTAAAACTTGACATGAAGTAACAGTAATTTCTTTAGGAACACAAACAATGTCTAGTATATTCCATTCCCTTATAGGTTTTAGTTATAATCTAAAGCAATTTTTGGCCCCGAACATCCATTGTGAATAATTTCCATATTAATTTTGTTGAATCAATATCATTCCAGTGTGTTTCTGGCAAATGTAAGTCCCCAACCACTATTATTCTTCCTTCATGTGCTTTATGCAAGAAATGTATGAATTCCTCTAGTTCATCACCACTTGACTTTGGTGGTCAATACACTTAAACAATTGTTATATGTTCCAAGGTTGACTTTATTGTCACAGTTACACAATCTATAGTATTGGTGTTATCTTTGAACATGTAATAATCACAGGTCTCATAACTATCTTTAATCCCAATCATAACACCTCCATCTGATTTTTTTTTTGTTAGAAAGTCTATTACAGGAAAAACATTTATACCCTGACAGAGCTGGTTTCCAGTCATTGTTCTTTAACCTTGTTTCACAAGTAATGACATCAATCTTGTTTAAACGTAGCAAATTTTCCAATAAAAAGACTGTATTATTAATTCTCCTAGCATTAATAACTATCAGAGCTGCATTAAATGTTGCTAGCTGGGAACTGTTACATTTTCAACCTGGCAAAAATCTTGCCTTGTGTTTGTCAAATATTGCAGAATATCTGCTGCGAAAATTCTCTTTCCTGATCTTGACAAGTACAAGCCATCCTGTCTGAACACGTGTGCCCAAAATTAGGCTTTGATGCTCTACATATTTCCATTTTTTTTAAAACAGGATTTTTTTTTTTTCACGTAGGTATTTAGCCCAAAAATCTTTTCATTCATGATGACCTGACCCTCCTTTCTATATATGATTTGTGAAAAATACATTCTAGCATTTGTTCAACCTATGCTATCTAAGAGGGATGTAAGTTTCCTACAAACAGTCAGCAAGTCCTTGCAGATGAGATAATTTGTACCAACATGAATAAAAACAAATCCATACTTTCTTACATTAAGGCATTCTAAGGCTTGTCTCACATCCTCTATTTTTGCTCCAGACAAGCATAACACTGTTCAATGTTCATTATCTTTCTGCAAATATAAGTATCACTTCCTCTAATAATTGAATCTCTAATTAAAAAACATATTTTCTGACCAGATCTGAAGAATCTTCAACCTCTAATTCAGTAATAATTGCTCTATCAATTATTACATAGGAATGCTCTTCATCACCATTAGTCTTATTAATCCCTCTGTTTTCATTGTGTATTATATTTGCAGGCATACAGTTCTCATCCAGCTAACTTTGTACATCCACATCTTGAGCCATTTTGTCAATGTCTGACTTCCTCATCTTTTTCCTTACAGTAATGTTCTTCAATCCTTCCACATTCAGTTTTGATTTCTTCCTTTCCATGCCCCATGCCTCTTTTTAAAAAAACAAATACTGCCTTTTTCTCTACACTGAAGGTTTTTCTGATAGAAAAAATTATATCATTCCCTGTAATTTGTGTGTTACATAACAAAGCAGTATCCTTTTTAGCATGTAGTCTCTTTACTTTGCAGATATTTATCAGTTTCTTTTTCTTCCTTGTTATTTGTTGCAATGTTTTCTTTTCTTTCATCTTTTATTTCCTTCTAAATGCTCAGAATCATCAGGTTGCTGAGTACTTGTATTCAGAATTCCAAAGTTGTTAGGAGCATTGTCTTGTTTCATAGGAGATGGGTGATTTTTACAGGCAATAGACACATCTTTTACTAAATTGCTCTATTTCCTCTTTATCTAACATTATTTATCTCACCTGTCCAGTCATTAATATATGTAACAGTTCTTCAAACCAGGCCAATTGCACAAGTGCAACTGTCATCAGTAAGTCTAGATTTACTACTAATAATGGTAAGCAAATCATTAAACTTTTGACATGAGGAACACAGATCACCAGTGTTATCTGGCATTACCCTTAAACATATATAGTATTTATTACACTGTACAAGATGTTTGTGATTTAGCAAATCATTAATGGCATGCTCATTTAAAGAATCCATCAGCTGCAAATGAATAAAAAAGTCCAAAAGAAAGGAATCAAAATCAGTGCCCACAGAATTTACAGAAAACTTAAATCAACTTCTATGAGAAAAATCACACAAGCAATATACAACTAAATACTGAATGAAGTATAGTAAAGTTGCTCAGACCATACAACTTCTGAAAGTCACACAAAAGCTGGAATTCCTTTACACCTTGTACGAATCCACACAGTAGCTTCTGCTCACTGTCACTCACAGTTGTACCTGTTTTTAACAGTAAAGATCAATAAATCACAAACCAAGACAGGATTGTTTAGATAAGCTCTGGATTGTCCTGTCTGCAGCTTCTGTGAATTTATAGCTGACTAGGTCCCTTAAGATGGCTAGAGTTTGCCTGTCTAAAACCTATCCCTTTCTAACAAGAAACAGTGACAATGAAAGATAAAACAACAAAATATAAATCAAAGTAAATCTTCTTGTCTACAAGCTTTCCCTTCCTTCCTACAGTGGTAAAAAAGTAAAATATAAATTCAAATAGGTTTGTAAGACTGTTAGGTTCATAGGATGATACTAGGCTATTGGCTCAGAGGTCCTTATAAGCCTAGAAAATAATTTTGCCCATGTTCTCACAAAGTCAGCATTTGTTTTCCATGTCCAGCAGGGACAATGGTGGGATCCCAAGGGTGTATTTTCTGTTTCCCATCCAGTCGTCTAGGTTCCTCTTAAAGAGGGCTAGTGAGGTACTCTTTCTGACATGGAGAGAGAGAGTCTATTCCATGGATGGGGGAATCTTTGGGACACAAATCTATCTATTTATGTCACAGACTGGGTTCATAGGTTCATAGGCTGGTATTGGCTATCAGCCCTAGGGCCTATACAAGCCTAGCCATAACAATTCCCTGGCTATTTCTTCCCACATTATTTACTTCCCTGGACCCCTGTCTAGCAGGGCGACTGACTTGATCCCCGGGGTGAATTTAATTGAATTGAAGGTTGAGGCCTTGCATGCTGGTTGCGCAAGTGGAGTTTGACTTATTGATATGCAGCACCTCCATCAAGGCTGGGTTTGAGATGGCCTTGTATGCCAAGTACAGTTCACATCTGAGCAGTCTGTATGAGACTAAGTAGAAGGACATGGCTTTTAGCCTATCTGTATAGGATAGGTGTTTGAGACCCTAGATTTTTCTGGTCAGGAACCTCTGTGGTCTCTCCAGCTGCTGCATTTGCTTGGCAAGGAACATGCCAAAGGGGGCATTGTACTCGATAATGGGTCTGATATGGGAGGAGTACAGGGATGTTATTACCTCCTTGCTCCTGAATGAAATACCCTTACTTAAGAGGTGGGCCATGTAGAAAGCATTCAGTACAATGGAGGCAACGTGGTGGTCAAAAGTCAGGTTGCTGTCAACCTGGGGGCCCAAGTCCCTCACAACTGATTGTGTGCTTAGTACATTGTTATTAATGTGATAATTAGTGGGGATATCATTTTCCCCAAAGGGGATAATGTTGCATTTCTTGGCATTCAGTTTGAGGCCATGCTTCTGACACCAGTCATTAGTTTGGGTAAGGCCCTCTTCGAGGATGTCCACATCACTAGGGGAATTTAAGACATCACCAAGCTTGCAGTCATCTGCAAACCTGGTCAGGCACAGACCACTGGTTTTGGCTTGCACCTCAGAAAAGTATACCCCAAACAATAAATGCTCCAAGACTGATCCTTGGGGTATGCTGCTCATTACAGGTCTACTACTAGAGGTAGCTACCCCTATTTTGACTGAATGGGTTCTACCAATAAACCAGTTGGTAGCATATGGGTTGATAGCTAGCTGGGAGAGTTTATCTATTATGCCCGAGTGGGGAATAGTGTCAAAGGATTTGGCTAGATCAAGGTAGGTGGTATGCATCGTCTTCCCCTCGTCCATGGCTTTCTTGACTGTTTCGAAGAATTTGACCAAGTTTAACAGGCACAATCTCCCTTTGACAAAGCCAAACTGAGTGGGATTAAGTGTTTGGAGGTTGCCAATGTCCTTGTTTATAAGGTCCATGATAATGCATTCCATGGCCTTCCAGATCAGGCTAGTTAGGCTGATGGGCCTATGACTGTCTGGGTCAGTGAACGCTCCACCTTTGTGTAGAGAGATTACAGTGGCTGTCGTCCATTCAGCTGGCACAAAGCCAGTGCTCAGGCTTTGGTTGAATAAGGTGCCTAATGGTGCTGACAGCTCATGCCTGAGTTCATGTAGGACACAGCTAGGGATGTTGTTAGGTCCCATGGAGGTTGAAAACTTCTCTTACAAAGCCACTGTATAGTCAGTCACAAAGCAATGCAAGATTATTTATATAAGCTCTGGAATCTCTGGAGCACTGAAACTGGAATGCAGCTAAGACTGCCAAAGGACCATTACATTTTATCTCATACAGCTTTGCCTTTTAAGGATATAAACCTAACTAATCAATCAAAAGATGTACAATCAACATGTTGTATATTCTAGACCAAGTGAGATGTGTAGGGAAGTAGTAATGCAAATGTGATTAAGTACTTTCAGGAAGGGAGAGGCATACAAGACATCTCACAACAAATGTTAAAATATCATTGTGATTAGCATAACTTAAGGAACAAAAATGCTAAATGGCACAGAAGACATCAAAATATTGGAAAGAATAAATTTGCAAGAGATGTGGAAAAGAATTTATTAGATAATAGTGCTAGATTACTGGAAGATGCTCGTGCTCTCATGATGTGGTAGTGTTTAAAGCTATAGAGCAATTTGTTCATCTTTTCATGATGTGGCAATATTTATAACTACAGAACAAGTACAAGGAAATCTCAGGTGGAGTTCACAGCAAGGAGCTAGGGCAAAGATGACTGTGGCAGAATTCATGCATTCACAACCTTAGAGTAATGGAATTTGCAGATTGCTGACTCATTTCATTGTTTAGTATTTCTGTCCCATTATTCAACAATATAATACCATGATATGTTATTGATTTATTTGTGATTTGTTATGTTTGCTAATCAAGCAAGAGTGTTTAGGCACAAACGCCTCTTTTACAAGCGTTTTATGAAGGAAGATATACCATTTAATGAATGTCATCTTTTGGAAAGCAGTCTTCCTACTTTCAATTCACTGACTTCACTAGGATTATCTTTTTTTAAACAAAACATCATACTTTATTTACAGTTTAAACTTCTATTTTAGGTAATCCTCATGCATGGTGCCAGTATTTCCAGTGGTGATTAACCATCTTAATAGTAATACTCTAACAATAATGTCCTGTTATGCATAATGGTTAACCTGATTCCACTGGTTACAATAGGTATTTTCCCACAACTTTCAGTATTACAGCATTCTATCCTTCCTTCAGCATGCAGTTTTTGCTGTGATATTTATTTACTTGTTTGCAAGTAAATGGCACTTTATTTTTGCAGAATCCATCTCCATATAACACTTATTTTTACAATTTCTTCCTTAATCCAACTAAAGCTGGTACCATATAATGTTTACAGTCATTTCCTCTCTCTTTATATCTACATTATGTACTCTCAGATTAAACTAATACATACAATGGCCTTCATAAATCCTATGCAACGTTAATTCCATACCTTTCCTTTCCCTCTCCTCATTCCTGCACTCATACTAACTACAGTATATAGTTTTCCAATATATGTCCCTATACTGCTCAATTTATAAACCTTATGAACACAAACCAAATCACTATGCACAAAGTAGAACTATCTCCCATCCTCCTTTTTGCACCATTCATGCAATTCCTCACCTCTGGTGTTTAACCTTAGTTTAGTCTATCCTTTTGTTACCACCCTCCTATTTTTTATTTCTATTCACATATCCATAAACTCTTTACATGTTGACAAAGTCCCCCTTCTCCTAACATAAGTCATCAGCATGCCTTCCTATTGTTCTCTTTTCCATTCTAGTACCCCTCCTCATCTAGCCTGTCTTTTTCAAAAGTTACTCATTTCTGTCTGTTTTGCATCCTTCTATCCTTCTCTTAAATCTGAGATAAACTTATCAAATTCTGGCCTACTTGAAATGTCTATTTTTTCCAACATCTTGTTATTACTTTTTTTCCTATGGTCATAATGAATCTTATTATCCTTTTTCTCCTAGTTGGCACACTTTCCTTAAATCTTAACAGGGTTTACTTGTTTTGTCAACATCACTCCATTTTATCCTTTTTTACTCTGAACAGTTCAAAACTCTGCCTGAAACTCTTGGCTCTCACAGTCCCATAAAATGTGTGACCACTGCTCCTTTTCCGTCCCACACCTCCACCATACTCCATCTGCCACTGAAACATTCTAGTGAATCTTGACAGGTTATAGAAGTATTTATTCTAACACTTACAGGCAAAAATTCTAGAATTGTATGCTTTTGTCACAAATCTCAGCAGTTAAATCACCTCTTCCTGTTCCTCTTATGTTGTGATTTTGCCCAATTCCTTTCCTAGATATATTTCATTCTGAGGGCTTCATGGGTCTTTCTTCATCTGATTCATTCTCTCCCTACTTTCACCAATTCTCTTATTCCCCCCAATCCTTCTGTCAATTTTCTGTACCAGTCCATTGGTCGGTCTTAAACTATGCCAATCCTTCATCGGCTATTATGCACCTCTAGCTACTCCCACTCCAAAGCATTCTCCAGCTGAAATTCTGCCTTCAGTTCACTCCAGCACTTCAGTCTTCCCCCTACTTGAACCTGAGACCAATATTTCCCCTCCACTGCTTCTTACTACATGTCCATACTGTCATCTATTTTCCACATCTTCCCATACATACCATCTATTTTCTCCATTTGGCTCCTCCTCCCTCTTGCCTTATTCATGTGAACATTCCCTGAGTCTGTCTATTCCAGGGCAGACTGACCGCAACTGCCGGTACCTCCAGTAACATCTCTATAATATCCTTCCTCTCCCTAAGACTATTTTTTCTCTGTTGTATCATTGTCTTTCATTCTACCTCATATTGTATATCTACTAGCCTGAGTACATTTACTGACAAACATGCCTGCAGACACTCTTGAAGATCTGGAACCCAAGTCTGCCCCTTCTCGTTTCCACTGTAATACTCTGCCATGCCATCCTTGATCTATACTCATACCAAGTAATGTCTCCGCACATTTCCTTTATCTTCTTTAACAGAGTATTATACAATAGTCTGCAGAAAGCCTGCCCCAGATATGTACATTGAGGCATTATACTCATCTGCAGAACCTTAACTCTTTGATCAATTTCTAGGTTTAACACACTCCACTTTTCAATTTTTTCCTTCACTTTTCTGAATATGTCTTCATAAGTCACCCGCATAGTCTCCTCCACAGTCTGTTACAGTTTTATCCCTAAATAATTTATCTCCTTTCCCACTCTCTTTCCAGTCCATTCTTGTTCAGAATCATTATTTTAGTTTTGTTTTAATTGTTTGCTCCATAACCTCTTAGTATATCCCCTATAGTCTGCCAATGTTAGCAACAAATTATTGGCATAAAATGATATTTTCATTTCTTCATTTCCCCATCTATATCCTCTGATTGAACTATTCCTCATCATCTGTGCAAATAATAGGGGATGGATAATTAGTAATCCTGTCTTGTTCCTCTCACTATCTCCATCTTACCTGACAGCCTTTCCCTTATCTTCACCACCACTTCCACTCTCTGATATATCCCCTGTGCCTTCATTACCCATCTATCTGAAAAAACATTCTTTCTCACCATCACAAATAAGTATTTTAACCCAACTAGTAACCGAGATCACACAAACGTAACCCACAAATGCAGGATACTGCTTCGGTACAATAAATGCTGTCTTTAAGCATATACCAGGACTGGAAATATCCAAACAGTCCCAAGGTCGTCAAACAAAGGTATATATATTTATTTCAAAAAGCCCAAAGGCTAAAAACAGAACAAAAACAAAAAATAATACGAAACATATAAACTTATTTTCACTGATTTAGCACTTTCATCTCCTGCCAGGAGACTTCTTCAGATTACTCTATAAATGCTCTTTATCCCATACCTGGAACAAACTCCCATCCAGCATATGTTCCATTCAATTATCATTTCATTTTAAAAGAGAAATGAAGAACTATCTTGCTAACTCTCCCTTCACCTGCCACCACCCGACCTAACACATTCTCACCCTGTTGTCAGATCTTAACAGTTTCTCCTCTCCTTACTACACTGTAACTTTCTCATATACTAGAACTGTAGTCCCTCAGCTCTGCTGCTGAACAGCACTATACTTCTATGTCATCCTTCTCTTTCTTACTTCCCTCCCCCCGCCTCTCATACTCTGCTTTTCTTCTGTCTCTTGACTGCCCTAAACTTTCCTCCCCACCCCTCTTCTTTCTACCCCTCATTTTATTACTCCTGTTTCTTCCTCTCTACCAACTAATTTTAGTGATCAAAGATGTTTACGAGCTTTTTTTTTCTCTGATACCCTATCTGAAATCATCATTTTTACTACAGGTCTCTACCCTTTGTACTTTTTAACTTTCTGTTTATGCTGAATATTTTGATTTGTTAATTTTTTTACACTACCACAATTGTATATTTACACTGTGCCTATATTCATATATAGCATGAATGTATGTAGTTATACAAACTAATTCACATCATTTTTAATGTAAACTTTGTTATTGTTATTCTTATTTTTTGTTGCAGAGTTTTTCTTCTCCGGTCTCCACTGAAAATGGGCCACTAGCCCAGTGGACTAACCCAGTTTAACAAAAGACAAATAAAATAAAATAATATCTATCTATATCTATTATTTATATATATATATATATAGAGAGAGAGAGAGAGAGAAATCTGTATGTGTGAAAGTGTGCTGTGTAGCCATACACAGTGTCTGAAAACAGTCCTGTTAACAAACTTTAAAAGAAGTTTAAAAGTTTAAAATAAGCCAAATCCAGTGGTTTGTGGCTGAACACGATTGCAGATAACTGCAAGCTGGTGCTGTTTTAAATTCCCCTAGTGATGTGAACATCCTCCAAGAGGGCCTTACCCAAACTAATGGCTGGTGCCTGAAGCATGACCTCAAACTGAATGCCAAGAAATGCATCATTATCCCCTTTGAGGAAAATGTCATCCCCACTAATTATCAAATTAATAACAATGTACTAAGCATGCAATAAGTCCTGAAGAACCTGGACACCCAGGTTGATAGCAACCTGACTTTTGACCACCACATTGCCTCCATTGTATGGAAGGCTTTCTACATGGCCCACCTCATAAGTAAGGGTATTTCATCCAAGAACAAAGTCATAACATCCCTGTACTCCTCCCTTATCAGAACCATTATTGAGTGCAATGCCCCCTTCGGCATGTACCTTGCCAAGCATATGCAGCGGTTGGCGAGACCACAGAGGTTCCTGACCAGGAAAATCCAGGGTCTCAAACACCTGTCCTATACAGATAGGCTAAAAGCCCTATCCTCTACTCATTCTTGTACAGACTGCTCAGAGGTGACATGTCTGGCATACAAGGCCATCTTAGACCCAGCCTTGATGGAGTTGCTGCATATCCGTAAGACAAACTCCACTCACACAACCCAGAAGCAAGGCCTTAACCTGGTCTGTGACATTAATAGAACTTGCTTGTGGGATAGATTTGTGTCCCAAAGAGGACCCCGTCTGTAGAATAGACTTCCTCTCCATGTCAAGCAGAGTACTCTCTAGCGCTCTTTAAGAGGAACTTGGGCGACTGGATGTGAAACAGAAAATATACCCCTGGGATCCCACCTATGTCCCTGCTGGACAGGAGAAACAGATGCTGACTTTGAGGGAACATGGGTGAAATTATTGTCTAAGCTTATAAGGACCTCTGGGCCAATAGCCTAGTATCATCCCATGAACCTATGAACCTATAAATAAATACTAAATATACATAGGTGTGGGGTGGAGTCCTCTTACAGGGTGCAGGCAGGCTTGCAACCTCTAAAAAACATTTTCTTTTTTTTATTATAGTTTTGAATTTACATTTTATGATTTCAAAATGATGAAGCATAAATCAAGTATTCTACACTCCAAGTTCACAGGAGTGTAAGCAGTCTTTTCCACCTTTGCAGGGTATTTTGCTTTTCTTTCTTACTTATGCAGTTAGTATACACATAGCTGACTGCACAGACCTTATTTTTTTACTTTACCCACTATATTGTAATCTCAGAGTTTGTATATATAATTAGCAGGGGGGTATGGTAGGGTGCAGAGTGGCTTGTCCCCCTGGAAAAACTTTTTTTTTATTAAATCTTTGTAATTTGAAGTATTGTGTGTTTGAATCTTTGTAATTTGAACTGTTATGAGTGTATGACAGCCACTCTAAGTTTTGATATTGATATCTGTACTCATATCTATGTATCTATATATTTATATCTCTATCTGTATATTACATGTACATATGTGCATTGGGTAGCTAGAGTTTGTGCCACCAGGCTGTGTTTGAGTTTGCTACTCCTCCTTCCCTCACAAAATCATGGTCAAATGGGCACCCCCATATACACCCCTCCCCCCTGCAGCCATTCCAGTGTCCCATTATTTGCCTGTTTCTCCCCATTTACCATAAACATTGTAATGTGTGTACTGTTTTATACTTTACTTCTACAATGACAATTTGGATTTAATTTAAAACTTGTATTTTAAATTTTATAGCACAAACACTGATAGACATATGCTAAACAAAGCAATACGGTCTCATAATGAAAACAGACTTAGCATTAAAATTTCTCTGCCCTTGAACCTCACATTCATTGAAAGAGCATTTAAGCCTACATTCAAAGAAAATGCATTTGGCCAGTGGCAGATAAAGTTTACCTTTAGGCTGTTTTTAAATCATCGGCCCTTGCACACATATTTAGGGCCATGCAAACACACGTGTTCTTTGATTCACCTTCCTGATTGTTTTAAATTATATTTCTTGTATAATGCAGCACACTTGTTAGAGCATGTTTTAAATTTATTGTTTTGAACATTTTTCCAGTAAGCAATGAAATAAAATGTGTGAACCAGTAATGACAAAACTGCCCAATTCAGAACATTTCCATCATAAAAGTGTACTCAAACTTCTGTCATTATAATCCACCAATATCAGTAAATATGCACAATCTCTGCAGAAGTAAAAGTCATTTAATTCCACATTAAAGAGATATGTAACCAATGAAGAGGTTGCTGCTAGCAAACGACTTTATATTTTTTTGTTTCATCTACAAATAAAGTGCCTTTTACACCTTGAAGAATAAATTACCTATGTTACATTAAAAAATGATAAGCTGGTTATATTGCAATAGGGAATGGATGGCAAACTGATAACAGGTTCATAGTTACTAGGTATCTCCTCCAGAGGAGGATATTCTCAGGACTGCAACATCCACCCCTTTTAAAGTACAACACAATATAGTATCAGCAATCCATCTATATACTGTGGGAGTAGAACACACAGAATTCTGCATCAAAAACAAGTATACTACCTGTTGTGCTACTAACGATACTTTTCAATACTGTCGTACAACTGTGATATCATCTGCTAAACAACAGTTGCATGTTGCAAACAGACTTGGCATAAGCAGCACTAAACTCTTCCCCTGAAGCTCTCAGCTCTTTTTAAAATGCACTTGACACTGAACTATATCTCTCAACTTTGCATCACAAGAAATCTGGAAAAAAGCCAAAATTTATGGGGTGTGACAAAGGCCCTAAACCAGGGACACATTTAAAACATTGTTTGTATATTCTTACAAAGTTGCTAGAATAAAATGTTTTGTGTTAATATGCGTCTCCTGAAAGATAGGAAGACTGAAACTTAAATGGCTATCATATTTAGTGAATTCAGTCCTCAGTGATTTGCCACAAAACCACAAATTTTAAGGGGAATAGACCAAAAGTGTCCCCCCCCCAGATACACTAGCATGTGTGTGTGTGTGTGTGTGTGTGTGTGTGTGTGTGTGTGTGTGTGTGTGTGTGTGTGTGTACTGGGAGTGTGAGGGGTAAAGGCCTCTACTTGGGAGGTTGTAAATGACTTGCCCATAAGGAAAAATACTTTTTCTGTTGTGAAACTTGCAGTGTTCATGAGGTGGTTGTTGATGAGTTTGAATTATCCAGTTTAGTGTCAGTGGTTATGTGTCAACTTTTAATAGGGAGTCACACCATTCACAAGTGGAAACTGAATGATTCAGACATTGAAAATTAACTAGAAGATTAAACCATTAACTGTCCAGTGCATTAACTCTTGTGTTGTACTGCATCACTCTAATTTACTAAGATATAAGACTGGAAGTTTGAAATACCAGAAGGAATGTAAATGATGAGAGGGAGAGATGGGTATAGGGTCAATGCTGTATTGTACAGTGTGCATGTTACCTGTAAACCAGTAACACAATTTCTGATGCAGACTCCAATCTACAAACATCATGTATCAGATGTGAGCAGCATGGTGACTCAGTGGTTACATTCTCTGCCTCACACTCCCTGGTCTGGAGTTCAGTCTGATTTTCTGTCACTGCCCATTTGGAGTTTGCATATTCTAACTGCACCTGCATGACTTTTCTCTGGGTGTTGCATTTTTCCCACATCCCAAGCACATACTTGTTGATAGGCTATGCTAAATTTTTGTACATATTTCATTGTAGTCTAGGTTATCGATAAAAAGGATTTAAGGCTCCTGTTGTGGCGATATCTTAACTGAAAGTCAGTCACAGCAAGGGAAAGTGTATATGACCACGAATGTCTGTAAGGCATTTCATGAGCCCTCAGGCACATCTGCGCAGGTTCGTTTTCCTTTCATTCCACTCGTTAGGAAAACCCTGCTGCCAATGTATCTCTCAGCTGCAGAACAAACACACGGCACATTCTACTACTTTGATACATATTTGATATCAGTGGCGAGCTGTATCAGATATATCATTACAGCAGATTCTTTCCAAACTCACCCTTTTACCTTTATATGGAAGTTCCCGTTAGGGTGGTGCTGGTACAAACCTTTAAATGTGCAGAGCTAGCGCCAAGTGTGGACATACGTTATTAACCTGTGTTAAACAACGGCAGTCCAGAATAAGAAGTTAAACACAAATCAGATCCATGGGTATGATTACATGAACAGCTATAACTTCTAGAAGGAGGTAAAAACAAATATAAGACATGCACTTTGCTATTGCTAGCATTGTTCTTAATAATGTTTTGGGGACATGGTGGCATGGTAGGTTATATGCTCTCCAGAGCCACACCATGTGAAAATTGCTACCACAGGTTAATAAGTTCATAGGTAAGTACTATGTGAAAACTGCTATCCTCATCCAAACACACAGAATGGGAGCGCCTTACTGTCAGTCCTACTCTTTATTAAACAAATCACTTTTAGGACTGTGCCGTCATCAGATGAAAGTCTTTCCTGATCACAAACTACCAGAGTCTTATAAATGCCTTTCTTCATTCGTCAAAGGTAGACCATTGAGAATCATGTTGATCTGCTAAAGGAACTATTAGAGAGTGCCGAAGTGATGAAAATAACTCGCTTGAAGATGCTTTCAGCAAACCTCAGACTATTTTTACAGGCAGAACTCCATACTTATATATAGCAACTCCACCCTTATGCAAAAGTGGGATAAAGGACAAAGTCTATTGGCACAAAAATGACTTTCAGCAAATTTACTTTGTCACATCAGCAACCACTGAAAGATTGCTTGAACAACTGGCAGACTTCTTTCTATAACTAGCACAGTCTTTTTCTTATTTATTTATTTTTGTATGTACGTATGTACGTATGTATTTATTATTTGTGTTTCTGTTTTAGGCCTGAATGCTGGTCTAAGTGGATCTTTTTCAGGCCTGCCCAATGGTTACAGTACCAGAAATATGTATAAATTACATTACATTGTGCAAGATATAATCATGAAAAAATATATAGTTTTGAACATACAATGGGACATTGGTAACAAAATTTTGTAGGAAAAGATGTATGAGCGACAACATTTTGGGATAAACAATGCATTACACTGAGTTCAAAAAAGGCAAATGCTTAACAAATTTCAACGTGTTAACACTGACCAAACTATAAACAATAAAAATGTTCAAATCATGACATATCAGTAATATAATTTCAACAATATTCTTGGTTTGAGGACAAAATATGCAAGATTGCTCAATTGCTAATAAAAAAATGTAAAAACAATTATCATGCTTACCTGCCTGACTAGAAGCGGATACATGCCTGTGTATACTATTGACAATTTATATAGGTATATGGTTATTCAATGTAGGGTAGGGTCAGAGATCAGGACATTGGATAGAGGTAATTAAAAGAATGATATACAGATTCAACATATGTGGACTGCCTGAAGGAGGGCATGTTAAATAAACTGATTTTTCTATCAAAATGCAGAATAAGGAGAAGATAGAAGTAAATGATTACAAAGAAAATACATGTGGAAAGAGACGGAAGGTGAAACTGCCTTTGGCTGATATTTGTTCAGACAGTGTTGTGGTATAGTGGGGCATGACTTCAGCATGCCACATATGCATTAGAAGCAGTGTTGTGGTGTAGTGGGATATGACTCTAGCATGCCGCATATGCATTAGAGGCAGTGTTGTGGTATAGTGGGGCATGACTTCAGCATGCCACATGTGTATTAGAGGCAGTATTGTGGCATAATGGGGCATGACTTCAGCATGCCACATGTGTATTAGAGGCAGTATTGTGGCATAATGGGGCACGACTCCAGCATGCCACATGTGTATTAGAGGTAGTGTTGTGCTATAGTGAGGCATGACTCCAACATGACACATATGCATTAGAGGCAGTGTTGTGGTATAGTGGGGCTTACTCCAGCATGCCACATATGTATTAGCGGCAGTGTTGTTTTATAGTGGGGCATGACTTCAGCATGCCACATATGTATTAGAGGAGAAAGAAGTAGAACTCAGAAAATGGAGATAAAGGACATCACAGTACAGCATATCAGTAGCTTACACTATGCCAATGAATGTGGATCTTTAACAAAATGTGTGCCTCTCTCATTTACAAAATGTTGGGACAAAATGGTTATCCACTATTGTGTTTCTGAAACTGTAGGCTAATGCTGCATGTAGGTCTAAGTTTAATGGGAGTATGAAAGCATTTGTGATTTGAAGAAGGGCATGGATTTATGAAACAGTGTGAGATTCACTGACATGGGTATCAGAATAGGGACGGCTTTACAGAGTACAACCAGAAGGGTTGGATGGGTAGGAGTGAGCACTAACCCCTGACAGAGCATTGAGGAAACGTCTCCAGGCTGCAGACACTGCAAGACAATAGGATGGGGTCCAATAAGTAACATGTGCAATAAGGAAGTCACTAGCAAACATTAATTTGTATTAGATGGGTGGAAACATTAGGCTGGCAACACTGATAAGGAAGGTTTTAGCAAAGGTCTTGAATTAGTAAAGAGTGAAAGGAGAAGGTGGTCAGGCGTCTTTGATCACTGGTTGCTGATGCAGTCTTTTGCTGTAGCTCATACTAAAACCAGGTTGCTATAGAAAACTAGGCTGGCTACTACAAGTTCCTGGTAAAGGCATGATGGAAAGGTCAATGGTTTACTGCACTACTGGGCTAAAGAGAAAGAATCCACTGTGGGTGGCATCTTGGTAAACATGCAGAGTGATTTACAAATTCAAAAGGCATACAACAATGCAGAAATCATCAGAGTTAAGACTCCTGCACTGCATGAATCCTTTGCAATCCTAGAGATTATTTTATATCCTTTACCAGTATTTAGTCCAAGTGTCATACTTGAATTATCAATTTTAAGCTTCTTCTCATATTTCCAACTAGTGTTTGGACACAGCATTTTGTATTTGTATTATGCATGCCATTTATCAGTGTACCTTCTCAATAAAAACTGTGCTCCCCCCAAAAAAATATTGTCATGACTTTGATCTAAGAATGAAGATTCATTTATTTCATGTTACACACTTAAACAAGATGACTTCATTTTCTGCAGCTTTCCACCTACCTTATTAGCTGCAGGACATTTCTTTTTAACACATTTTTGAGCATCATACTTGCCAGGAAAGTTAAACAATTTTTTGGTCAATTTTTATTCCTTTTCAGCTCCTTTCATTTCACACATCTGTCTACACACATTCGAATAATCAGCGAACTCTTTTAACTGTGGTAAAACAATTTTATTCTTTTTGCCCATATCAGTCACCTTGTTTAATGTTATACCTGTTTTCTTAGTAATCTACCCATTAGCTGATAATTTCTGATACCAGACATGATTCTGTGTAACAAATCATGCAGTGCGTCAGATTTGCAAGCTTTCTGTTATTTCAGTAGATTCGCTAAGACCTTTTCCCCTTTTCCCTTCAGATGTAAAAATGATGACCGTGTGTCAGTTTCTTTCACAGCTTGTAGTAACCAAAGTTTTTTTTTTCTTGTCACTTACAACATTCTGTCACCCTCTCCAAACTCAGATGTACTATAAACATTCAGGTTTTTTTGCCCGCTAAAATGCAGAAACATAACTCACATCATTTCATCAAGTTTCTAGGGTATTTCACATGCTGTTAGGAATAAAATTAATTTCTATATCCATAATTTTCAGTCCTCATGCAAATTAAATATAAATACATCTTTTTCCAGTTAGTGGTTCTTTTCTTCTTGCTGTTTAAGATTTAGTTGCCTGATCTGGAGCAGTAGATTACTTGTAGACGATTGCTATGTTTGGCTCCTTATTTCCTTGTTTCTTTTTAATTTTCTTCACCTTGGGTTGATTGACTTACTTTGGTGGTGCGGGGTTTGACTGCTCCTATTCATCTCTAAATATAAAGTAATCTGCTCCAGTGACTAACTGCAAGTTGAGCGTGGTCACACATGCCATCCTTGGCAAGAAGTTAAGATGTGCTTTTAGCATTAAAATGTATGGACTGTAAATAGTTTAGCCTGTGAGGCAACAGTGGTCTAGCTTTTGATTTAAAGTAATCATTTCTTAGCTACCTGTTAGTGAACTGTCATTGTGGAAGTAGTTGTATGGCCTTATAGTTGTTAAAATTATGCATCTGTTGTTGCTGATAGAGTTTATGATGAGTATATAATTAATACTCAGGCTGTGAATTTTCATTGTAGTAGAATATGCCATCTGTTGTTGTTCATAGGTTTTACATTTAGTATATAATCAGCAGTCAGACTGTGGATTTTCATTGCAATAAAATATTGAGTTTAATTGTGAAAGGAGCTATCCCTTTGTTGGTGCTATCTTTATTTTCTTATCCCACTGCACTAGTTTGCACTGTATTATAATTATTTTCAGCTGTATTTGACTTCTTCACAGAGTCTGGTAAGAACAGGACCACAGGATGGGGAAGGTCAAGCTATACCAAATGGGATAGGTTATTTGAGCACAAAAAGAGAAATTGTCTAGGCTTAAAATGGCCCACAAGGGCAGCTAGCCTAGTACTTACCTATGAATCTATGGAATGATTCACTAAGGCAGTGCTTAGGCTAGATGCATTACAAGACCTTGGAACACACAGGTGTGCTAGTCCATAAAACAAGATTCCTCTTAGCAACACAACAAGATTTTATCGATTTGTTGCACAGCTTATTCCAAAACTTTGGAACAAGCTACCTTTGGATGTTAAACTTGCTGATAATATCTTTTAATTTAAAAGTAGATTGTATATCCTTGACTAGAGACTGAAAACACAGTTTTAACAAAAGACAGTCTGTGTTCCTCAGTATTCCTTAGGGTCTGAGCACAAGAGTATGATACCATGATACCAAGAAAAGTGAGACTTCTAGGGAGATGCTATTGTAGGTTTTCTCATATGAATGACAAAGGAAAATAATTTAAATTACTTCTAACACCAGAGACAACTTCCTTTCATATGCATGCTTTTTTCTCATTTCTAGTATCATGTAACATTTGATATTCAGGATGGCCTAACTGAAGAAATGGACACCAATCGCATATGTCCAGCTTCACCAACAGCCTTTAAGGTGGCGGCACCTCATGTGGCAGCAGCCTCTCTGGTTCCTGTTTTGTACTTTTATTTCCTTTTTGTTTTCTTTTGGTTCTGTTGATTGGCTGGTCTGTTTTTGTTTGGTCGAGTGTACTGGTATCTGCAGCCATGTTGTCCGTGATGTTTGTGATGTGTGGAGTACTGAAATTTAAGATTTTTTGCTCCTTGGGATGGAATGCATGGAAGTTGGGCCTTCAGTGATGAGTTGGCGAGTTGGGCTGGATGCAAAAGCAGAGGCTGAAACCTTGTTTACCAGTGAGACATATTGATTGGACTGTTCCCGTGAATTTGAGTGAACCAGAATGGATTTTGGGACACTGCTGATGATTTTTGGAGTTTATGATGGTGACGGTAACTGTGTGGATGGCAAAGATTGGGAAAGGAATGAAGGATCGTTTGACTGGTTGTGGCCGTTTGGCTGTGGACAGTGGTTGTGTGGTTTGTGGTGTCAGTGGTTTTGGACTGGGGCTTGGATGCTGCTGGTGCTAGAATGGGAGACGCGGCAGTTGAACTTCTGTGCATTCACTGGTTTTGAAAGGTCCACACTGGTTTTTGGATGCTGCCTGTGCCAGAGGGAGAGTTGCAGCAGTTAAATGCTTCTGTGCCTTTGGTTGGCTCATTACTGTTGTTAATGTGTCTTGTGTTTTTTGTGTTTAATGTTTTATGGTTTTTGAGCTTGGAGGAATGAAAGTTTGTTCATGTATACACTTGTGTATGGGTTGAATGGCAAAGTTATTTCTGATTTTTCTGATTTCTGATGTGTTTCAGAATGCGCAGTAGAGTTAACACCTCATGGCATGCATTCTGAAGTCTGACATGAGCTAAATGTGTTGAAATATATTAAAGCTACATGCCTATATTACAAGGGTAAAACCCATACCGAGTCTCCTGTGTTTGAACAGTGAACCCAGGTGTCAGGGGACACAGTAAATAGGGTGTGAGAGATGGTCAGCATTAGCTCATCCATTTCCAGAGGAGAGTTGTGACACAGCCTATTTGAGTGCCCCATGTTGTAGCACAGAGTAGGCTCTGAGTACATTGCTTATCTTATTTCACAGTGCATACACTCTTGAGTGTATGATTATGTTAAGACTGTTTCAAATGTCAAAATGTCAGATGTATAACACTGACAACAAAACAAACATTCACAAAGGATACTGTTGCTGTGAAACAGACTCCTTTACAGCACTGCTGGCCACCTGACCACCTCTTAGCCTTGTTCCCTACATGGCAGTGTCCTTTATGGCTTTCATCCAAACTGCTGAGATCCTTGATTGCAATTTATGGTATCTACACTGTCTATAGTCTTTCTTTCTAGCCTTGCTTTGGGATAGTACCATACTCATTGCTGTGCATGGCAAACCCATCCTCACATTTTGCATCATTACATGATCCATACATTAAATGGCTCAGCACAACCACATTCTTTTAGATAGTCATCATAAGTAGTCACAATCTATATAGCTCACGACAAACATTTATAAATTGACATTCCCTGTATTTCCCAATTTGTTTCATCATTTTATGACACTGGCAACCTCTGACATGCCATTTTGTGACATCAGATATATATACCGACATTTAGGGTATAAAACGTTATGGCGAGCAAACCATGATTTGTCAGTTATTGGTTACTTGTTATACCATTCCGTCACCAGTCTTTGCAGTAAGAATTTCACTGTTGAGATTTTCCTAGTCATTCTTGACATGTTCACCATTTCTAAATGTTATCATATTTCGTGGTGCAATAATTTTATACAGTAGTGTTTTCCACAAGACACAGATTTTTAGAAACACGGCTGCTAACATTCCTCAAATAATTGTTAAGATCATGCAGACTTCATATACAAATTTAAACTTCTACATTTTAAAGGCAATATTTTACTCAGCCCAGGAAAACAGTACTGCATTCTAAAACACTGCCATAAAGCTTCACTCTATATTTTTTCACTTTTCCAGGTTTACATCTTTGGCATGTTCACATAGAACATGGAGGTCAGAAGGCATGATGAATCTGGAGTATCATCTTTTTTTCAAGAGAACTTCTCCTCTATACCAATGTTACATTGACATTGGGACAGACAAAGGACTGTGACAGCTGACATTGGGACAGACAAAGGACTGTCACAGCTGACATCGAGACAGACAATGGACTGTCGCAGCCAGCATAATCCTCCATCTTTTTCAAAAAGTAAGGACTGATAAGCAGTGAAATATTAAATAAAGACTGAGAATTTGGAAGTGAGGCAGTAATCTTAGTGAAACTATAAGTGCCTTATCAGAAAATCTTAGCTCATTATAAAACTCCTGATTAAATGATATGATTGTCTTGACAATCTAATCTATAGGCACATAGACAATAGAAGGATAAAATCTTTTAAAAATTATTAGTTAAGACACAATGGCATTACGTCTCTTGATATATAATGAGAGAGAGTAAAGCAGAGGATGAAGACAAAATCCTGCACTGTTGTTAAAGTTGTTAGTGAGATTTTTAGGTGTTATTAGTATAGAACAAATGTTTTGCAGGTTGTCATACAGAAGACTACCTTACACATAGCAGATGAAGTTTATCTAACTGTTTGAGTTTAAGGCATTAATTTTTCTTTTCATTTAGTCTTCTTGTATTGGAATTTTCATTCTTCAGTCCATTTACCCCACCCCTTTTACAATCATGCAATGTTTTCTCAGTCACAATATGTGAAAAATCTCCAGTGAAGAATTTTGTCATTATCCATTTTGTAAAGGACATCAGTCTATTATACCCAACCAGTTCAATTAAGAATTTTTTGCTTTCCATCTTAATTTAGAAATTCCAATATCTTTACTGTTTTAATAAGGTCTGGCAATTTATTCCCATGCTTAACAACACTATCTCAAAGCCAAATTCTTTGGATGATGTATTCCTAATATGGCAGGGTAGTTAACAACAATTGGAAGATTTTATAGCATACATAAATTCCACCACTACTATCTTACAATTTACTTACAATCATTCTACAAGTAATATTAATTATTTGGATATTTCACTGACAAAGTATTTCAACAAAGAAAGATACAAATCAAATGTCTTTCGGAAACCAACTTTTTCTAACAGTTATCTCCATTTTAAAAGCAATCACTCTCTTACACACACAAAAAAGTTTAGTAAAAGGCCAGATGATGAGGCTGTCTAGAATTATATCAGCGGAATTAGATTTGGCTATTGAATTGCATATCTTGATGGGCATGTTTTTAGAAAGAGGTTGCCCTCATGACATGCTGCTCAGTATCAAAGAGGAGCTATTGGAAGGTAGACAATCAAATTTTAAACCAATTTTAGGAACAGGTTTAATGCCTTCTACAAAACAAGGTATTGACAAAGCCCCATAATATGAGAATAGCATGTACGTCAAATACAATAATGGCTGTCATAATGTAATGATAATAATTTCCAGTCATTGGAATAGTATTGCTTTTGATACTGGTTTGTGTCAACAGCTTGGGAACAAATCATGTTTTACATTTTCCAGGAGCCTAAAATTTGTATCTTGCTTTGTTGAAATCCTTTGTCAGTGAAATATCCAAATAATTAATATTACTTGTAGAATGATTGTAAGTAAATTGTAAGATAGTAGTGGTGGAATTTATGTAGGCTATAAAATCTTCCAATTGTTGTTGACTACCCTGCCATATTAGGAATACATCATCCAAAGAATTTGGTTTTGAGATAGTGTTGTTAAGCACCTACCTATAAAGAAAAAATTGAAAGAGGAATTCAGTATGGAAAGAAGAATAAAAAAAGTAACAGGCCCTAAAAAATGTGGAACCTGCACACAATGCAGTTTATTTATGAAGTAAAAGAATTATACATACATAGTATCAACTGCCATTTCAAATTTACTTCTAAATATGACTGCAACAGTAAAGGAGTAGTACATTTGGCTTTTTGTGATTTTTGCTCCTGTTTTTATATAAGTAAGACAGAATGTTCCTTTAAAAAATGCATACAAGAACATAATTATGATATAAAGGGGCAAAAGGACAAAGGGCAACAATTGCCCTTTTCAGACACACGAAAGTTTGTAACAGCAAGTTGCTAAATTTCACCATTTTAGAACAGGTAACTCTGAACCCCAGGCTAGGACCTTGGGAATATATTTTAGAACAACATGAGTTAATATGGCAGCAAACATCCATGGTTAAATGACACAACTTCCATTAACAGTACACTTAAACTTCAGGCCAGTAGGTTATGAAAATAAAAGTTGATGTGGGCATGTGTGTGTGTGTGTGTGTGTGTGTGTGTGTGTGTGTGTGTGTGTGTGTGTGTGTGTGTGTGTGTGTGTGTGTGAGTGTGTGTTTGTGTGTGTACATTTTTAAATAAATAACGTTTTATTTATATAACAATTTTTCATGATCCAAACTTATTATTTCAGTTTCATTATTTACATGAATTTTAATTATTTTTTACTAATTTCAAGTGCAATGGTTTTAAGGAGCATATGTTTTTAACATTTAATTGTTTTATCGTCTGCTTGATTAATTGTTACACATGACTGGATAATTCATTGTATATGCTCGGATGTATTCTTTATAGATTGTAAGAGCAACACATGTATTTTAGTTCTAATGAAGTCCAAAGAATGAAAGCACCTAACTGTTAATACACTGACATTAAAGTCACTGGGATAGACAAAGACACAGTGACAGCTACCTTTTTAGTACCAGGATCCATGATGTCATGAGGTCCCTACAATCCTTCAGACAGTATGAACATGACTATGACCTGCTGGTGGCCCATGTAAATGTGAATGAGCTGAGCAGCACCACACAGAAAGACGCACAGAGAAACATAATGATGCTTGCTATGAATGTAACATATGCAGGTCAAACTCTGCCTCTGAGTGGACTCGTACATTCACCCACACTAATGCCCATATACAAAGAGAAAATAATTAGCATTAACAACTAGTTAAGTTGCTGTGTCATTCAGGGAGAGTTGACTAATACCCAACTTACTTACCAAGGATGACTTACTCCACTCATTATATGGATTCCTTATACTGGCCAATGCTCTTGCCCCACCACCCCCATATTGTCTTTTTTTTTTTTTTTAGGCAAAGTTAAACTTCTGGACATCCCAACATAACAAAAATGATGCAGCAAGATTCCTCTGCTTACTTCCAGACATCTTAACAATAAATTGCCAGATCTCAAGGCTCATCTGCAAGTTGAATTAATCTATGTCTACTCTATAACAGATATTTGGTTTCAATCTTAAGACAGCACTCCCTGATTACTTGGTTTCAGCACCTATCATGTATTGAGAACAGTCAGAAACTGGGGGGGGGGGGGTTGAAGTATCAATAGTTGTGAGACATCCAATTATCTGTAGACAGGTTTACCACTGACCCACAAACAAAAATTACTGAACTTCAAATTACCCTAAACAAGACAAATTATCAGTTTTTAGTTTACTACAGGTCCACTTCCATGGCATTAGAGGACCATGAAAGATTTCTAAATACGTTTACTGAACTACCAAGTAATAAACACATTTTTTGCTGGGTACTTTCAACTATTCATCAGTTAAAAATGGCACATACCACAATGGCTGAGTATGGTCAATGATTCCTTGACTTGGTAACTGCTAACTTCCTTCTACAAATAGGACACCAGCTGGCTAGAATCAAAACTTTCTTTATCTCAACTTCTCTAATATATCACCTACCTGTACTAGTTCTAAAATATCTTCATCTCTGAACAAATATAATCACAACTCGGTAAACTTCTCCTTCAGGCCATCTACAAATTAATTTGACATGTAACCATATACCCTGTTCCAGCCAGTGTCTCTTACACCTTCTCTTGTTCCAATTATTAATACATTAAAAAGTTAAACATTTTCTTTTCTTTTCCCCAGTCTGTTAATGTTACTAATATATATAATTCTGGCTTCTTTTACTTAATTGCCTCATCTCTCTTTTCCTTTTAAATTTTGTTTCATTTAAACACTTGGACTCATATAACCATTGTGTTTTATTAGCAGTGCTTTACATTGATGAAGGTTAAACTTTACACAATCTTTTTTTTTGCACTCTACGATTAATGTCCAATCACTTACAAATTTCTCAGTAGCACCCCTTCATATTCCCGCCTTTTTTCTTTTATTGCCAGAGCTCATTTCCTCTCTTGTTCATTATACCATATTTGTCAACAAATATATGAATAGTCTACACAAAACCTCCATGTCTGGTAGTCATTGCTGACTACAGTTCTCTTACGTTTCTTAACTGAGTTCCTGCAGGAACCATGCCATGAACATGTAGCATAGTCTGTATAATGTGGAGGCTGGTATGAAGCTGTCCACCATTACTTCTGCTGAAAACACGATGTCTTTGGAATAAGTGGCCAAAAAGCATACTGTATAGTGCTAGGCTATCTTAAAAAGAATTGCATTTCCACTGCCTCAAACCACCCATGAGCTCTAAGAAAAACAATGTTTGGCAATGTTATCATTTATATAAAACAATACATTAAACAAGTATCAAATGCCGACTTAGAATATATGTTAATATACACCAAAATATTGTCTCAAATAATGGTTATTCTCAAATCCAGCAATCCATTTTCCACAAAAGGACCATACCGTGAGTCAAAATGCTGATATTTCCTCTTCCAAAGATACATTGTGAGTGATTGCAAAAGTATTTGACATTTACCTAGTTTAATGTCCTTTGTCTGTATAGAGCAGTGCAACTACAATTGTTTTTTTTTTTTTTTCTACAGTTATAGCTAGACGGGTATAATAAAATCATGATTAAAGACCCATGTCCATAGTAATGCATACCAGGCTATAGAAAATTCTGGCAGGATAGGGCACCTAAGGGAATATAAGGGTAGTCAGTAGTCATTAACACAAAAATTCATCTTAAATACACTTAGTGGTCATGGCAAAAAGTGTCCATATCATGAAGTCACGTGTGTTATTACAGTCAAACTCTGGTGCACTCTCAAGTGTTCTGCTTTGGTTAATAGTCTAGTGTGGCATAAAATAAGATATTTAGAACTTCTGTACAGTTAGTACAAATCCTCAAAATAAGGAATAAATATAGATATTCTGACTTCAGGTGTGTGATGGCAATCCCTGGATTAAGCTACCTCACGCTTTAAGGTAAGTTCCTCAAAATGAGGACTTTATAAAATTTTTTTGAAAAACATCTACAGGTGCAATGTAATTGACAATGTGGTATGACTCAGTGCATTATCACATATTAAAAATGTGTTCCGAACACCTTTATTATTTGTACCAATTTAAAGACAATCTGAAATAACATGTCTTTAGAAATGCATATTCAGTTTGCAGTGGTTAGTTTTTCCATAGTCCTTTGTGGATCTCTAGGGCTTACACTTTTGTTACATCCGTTGGGACTTTATGTGCTATTCTTTCTGAAAAGATGCCTGCACATCCTTGTATTTCTCTGCAGTACAGTGCACTGATTTATACATCATCTTTATACTCATTAACTCTCTGAGAAAAGTGAAGGCTCATAGTATTTTCTGATTTACTGTTTTATTTCAACTGTTGATCATATTTATGCATTATGGTAGTTTTCCTTCAGTTGCTGTGATCTGGATACCTATGCATACTTTTACAACCAGTACTGTATGACATCAATATTTTCTATGTATTTATTATGCATATTATTGTCCCATTTTACACTGTTTTGGGTCACATGTCGTGCTGTGATGTAATGTTTCAAAGTATAATGTTGTATTTTGTCTTCATGTGCTTTAGTGATCCTGCAGCTTTTCTTCATCAGACTCCACTAAAATGAGGGCTTATAGATAGACAGATAGATTTATAGATAGACAGATAGATGATACAGTGGGCCAAATACTGAAGCATTTCATTAAAGACAAACAAAATAAAATGTTCCTAGAGCAATGCATCTTGAAGAGACATTCTAGAGGCATAATTCTGATACAGAAATATCACTTCTTTCTCTCCTCTGGTGAAATATAGTTAGATCATTTTTTAGTCGGCTTTTCATATGAATTATTACTTTTGGCATTGTCTCTTGGGCTGAGTTAGGCTGCAATATTAATCAGATAAGAAATTCTGGCAAAATGGAGGGACAGATGTGAAAAACTACAGCTGTAGACTTTGAATACAAGGATACATTTTCTGAGAAATTCCTCATACATGCAGCTACTGGTTCTGTCTGTTTTACCATGTTGAGGAAAAAAGTCTTCAATATCCAGTGCCATAGCACAGAAATTACTATACAATTTGAATAATTTGGAGTACTTTTTCTGCTTAAACAGTCAATAAAATAAGGGTTTCCCTTGTAAATGAAAAATGCTCATGATGTTGTGTGTCTTGATTGTCATTCAGAATCTAACCATATAGCTGCCTCTAATTCACATCTTCCAGAACCAATAAACTGTGGCTGATAAATTCACATCTTCATTTACAAAAACAACATAGTATTATTACAGGATTTTTATAAATTCACATCTTCATTTACAAAAGCAACATAGTATCATTAGAGGATTTTTATAAATTCACATCTTCATTTACAAAAACAACATAGTATTATTAGAGGATTTTTAAAATATATGATCTGTCTACATTTACCAAAGTTTAGAAATGCTGATTTTTAGCAGTTTTAAAAGAAGTTGTATGAGAAGGCATACAATACTTGGTTAAAGGTGAGATGGCATTCAAATTTAAATTTCTTACCTCAAGTTTTTTTGTAGTAGTCCATCAGATCTGTTACATGGACTTGTACAAAAAGCTGCAATTTATTTCTGAAGGGAAACTTTTTCTTAAATTATCAGTGGGATCATGATAAATTGTGATTTTTTTTTCCAGTCAGGTAATGAAAACGAATTAGCTTAACTTCATGTTATGCGCTTGTAAAGCTTGTTTTTCATACAATGAAGTAAAGATTGCTCATTTTTAAATCTGGTTTCACTTCTGCTTGTGTCTTTTATTTGAAACAACATCATCATCATCCTTAAACCCCTTTTACCACTTTCTATATGGGGTTGGGGTGTCATGAAATATGTCACCATCTATCTCTATTCAACAGCATTCTCCTGCTTTGTTTGACACTTATACCTGAGTGTCATAGGTTTTCTCTCACACAATCCATCCATCTTTTTGCTGGACATCTTTGTTTCCTGTTGCCTTCTTCCTGTCTGTCTCAAATTATCTTCAACAGATTATCTTCTGCTTTTCTGCATGTGTTCCTGAACCACAATAATCTGTTCTCTTTGACATTTTCTGCAATTGGAGCTATTTTGACTTCTGCTTTTATGTCCTCATTTCTTCTTCTTCTGTCCCACAGTGTGCATCCTACCACCCATATCAGGCACCTCATCTCCATCACCTCTAGCTCCTTCAACTGCTCTGCCCAGGTTTCTGTACCAAACAGTAGAACTGGTTGCACAACTATTTTGGACACCTTATTTTTCAGCTTATTTGACATTATTTGACATATACTACACCTGACACTCTGTGCCAGTTGGCTGCAGCCCCTCTGATTCTGGCTTTGACCTCCTCGTTCAGACTTCCTTTCTTCTCACCCACCCCTCCCAGATACTTGAAGCTGTTAACCTATTGCACTATTTTCCCCTTCTATCTCAGTTCTCAGCTTATTCTAATTTTGCCAATTTGCTGTCATTGCAACTGTCTTAGCTGTACTCAGTTTCATCCGATGTGCCTTCAGCTTTACATTCCAGTCCTCTGTCCTTTGTTGAAGTTCTTGCTCAGAGTCTGCCTGTAATGCCACATCATCTGCATACAGCAACTATGAAACAGTACTGCTATAATATTTATTAACATAAGCAAAATTATGTAAATATGTATATAAAATATATATATAAAAATGATGTAATATACAGTAGCTATTTGCTCAGTTTGTTTTTTGTAATCTTTCTAATATATCTTTACCATCTCAAAGTGCTTACTCCTCTCTGTACTCTTTTTTTCTAGACCTAACACCACTCTTAAGTATTCAACTGCGGTACTACCTTTATCATTCTTATAAGAAAAGCGCAGTCCGGGTCTGAACTGTCTGCAAACAGCTAAAGTTAACTTTGAGTATGTGTCTACCTGGTTGAGCCAATATTCATTTTCCCCTGGAGAGCACTCTGCTTTGGCTTGTAAGCAGCCCCCCCCCCCACACACACACACACTCACTCATCTTCCACTTTCTCTCTTATTCCCTTCTATTAGCAAATAGTATCTATAACTGATCCATACTGTGTGTTTGTTAATTTAAACTGAGACCACAGTAGCCTACTGATACACGGTTATCCTGTTTTTCCACCTGAGAAATGGTTAAGAAATGACTTACAGTTTCAGAGCAGTCCTTGGTCAATTGTAATTGTTTCTTAAACACAAACTTGTCTTTGCTTTGGCTCATTAGCAGCAGTACAAAGAACTGCCTGCTCACACCCTTGTTCTCCCCTCCCCCTTCCCTGTTTATTACCTTAAGACAATCCCAAAGTTAATAAATATTACCTGTGGCAGGCACCATTTTTAAAACTACAACCACCCTTGTCACTATCGTATGTTCATTTATCAGTTAACTCTGTTACCTGATTGTTTCCAGCCCCCTCATAAGAGCAACTAACAGGGTCTCTACCCGTTTTGCTCCCCACCCTGCCCCCTATTCCCTCCTGCCCCCAGTGGTCCCACCTTTATTACACTCACAAACCCCTCTCATCTTTCCAGTAGCCAACCACAGCACTAACCCAACACTACCTCCTCCATCTTCCCACTACTATCACACATCCTCAGCTAACATGTACAAGCATACCTTACCTATGCCCACTGCATGCACTCTCCTTGCATTTCTTACATCCTACCAAAGCTACATCATTCCCCCACTCAACCACTACCACTGTACTACTACTCACACCACCACTCACGTCTCACCCTCACTCAGCTCCCCTCCCACCACCTCAAGAAACATCCCTATGCACCCCCCACATATTCTACCAACTATATTACTCAAACATAAAGCATCCCTACAACTTAACACAGTAACCCTCCCACCATACCTATTACCCAAAGAGCACAATCATAAAGCTTCCCTTATAAACAAACACATTCAAAAACTGAGAAAACTACTAACCTCATGCATATCTAAACTAGCCCTAAGTGGAAATATCAACCCCAACCCTGGCCCTACCATCTCCAACCCCAATCCTCATAATCAAACTAGAAACCACAACTTCTCCCATATTACAGCCAATAGAAAGCCAAGTGACTTCCTTCTACTAGGCTTAAATATTAGAAGTATATCCAACAAAGTCCATGAACTCCATGCCACCATAGACTTGTACTCCCCAGATATAGTCATCCTGACAGGAAACCTGGCTAAAACCTCACATTAACAGTGAGCAAATACTCCCTACACGTTATGGCATACTAAGAGTAGACCGGCTAAACAAGAAAGGAGGAGATGTAGCTATAATATTTAAACAGCATCTAAACATCCAGATCTTAAAATCATCAGCTCCACAAATAGGCAATGAAGAAATAATATCTACCAACCTCAAAATAAACCAAAACAAAACCATCAACATAATTGGATGCTACTTCCCACCTGGCCAAAACATCCCTCCACTAGAAAACCTCCTCAGCTGGTCTACCCACCATCTCCCCCAAGAAACTATCATTTTAGGTGATTTCAATATTGACTGGCAATCCTGTTCTGGCAACCATCCAACCCATCATATAAACCATCATGGCTTCACCCAACTAGTCCAGTCGCCAACCAGGATAAATAAAAACTCCAGCAAGCACACTACCCTGGACTGGATACTAGTCAGTAAGAGCCCCCAGTCATATATAACAGGCTGATTATTAGATAGCCTCAGTTAACATTCCTACTCAAAAAATACCTATACCAAGCTAAACCTGTCATCTACCGTCAAATACGTAAAAAACTAAACTTTAACCCACTCACATTCATCTCATCCCTCAAAGAATGTAACTGGCATCCTCTAAAGTACCTCAGTCTTGATGACGCAGTTGAATTTTTTAATACTACCTTCCTGAGCATCCTTAATTACCATGCCCCCATATGACTTTCCAGAATCAAAGCACAACCCCCCCCATGGCTACAGAAAACCACTAAGTCAGAAATGAAATACAGGGATAAAGCCTGGGAGCACTGGCGCAAAACCAAAACCCCCTCAACTAGACAGAAATTCCTAGAACTACGCAATAGAGTCAAAAAGCTAATAAAACAGGACAAATTCCAATACTACCAGTCTGCCCTAGACTCCTCTCAACACAGCCCCAAACAATTCTGGTCCTCCATAAACTCCATCCTCCACCCAGGTAAAGTCAGTACCCCTCCTCTTAACATCCCTCACTCCTCAGAAAATATTGCTACCTCATTCAACAAACACTTCACACAAACCATACTATCACTAGCCAACCAACACAACCCCCCTCCCCTCCAACCCACACCTTCAACTAGTAATCTCCCCACTGCCTTCTCTTTTTCTCCTGTACCTACCTCCAACATAAAAAAACTCTTAACGAAACTTAAGCCCACCAGATTAGCAGCAGACAACCTCCCAAGTGAATACCTACAAATTGTAGCTGATGCTCTGGTCTATTCAGTATCCATCTTGATTAACCGATCTCTGTCAGAAAGTTACATTCCCACACTGTGGAAAGTATCACATATAATTCCCTTCCACAAAGGTGGACCCTCCACAGAACTAACCAGTTACCACCCCATAGCTATTCTCTCTCCACTCTCCAAAATACTAGCGAGATGCATACACTCTCAGGTCTCCGACTACTTCCTTACTAACAACCTCCTTTCCAGTACTCAGCATGGTTTCCGACCAAACCATAGCACCACCACTGCCTTAGTCTCCTTTACTAACACTATCCTTCAGCATAAAAACAATGGCTATCTCTCCTCTGCTACTTTCCTAGACCTTTCTAAAACATTTGACATGGTCCCACACAAACAACTTATCTCTGTCCTCAATAACCTATCCTTCTCACAATCAGTCACCAACTGGTTTCAGAGTTACCTGTCTGACCTCCAATAATCCGTTGTATGGCAGAATGACATATCTCCCCAACTACTTGTCTCCATAGGGGTTCCCCAAGGATCCATCCTTGGACCCCTACTCTTCTCTGTTTTCACCAATAATCTAGCCTCTGCCACCAAACATGACACACTCATACACTACGCAGATGACTCGACCATCATCTGCTCAGCCCAGTCCCTACCCAAACTGCAAAAAGTCACAAAGGAAACCTTTTCCTCTGTTGAAACTTAGTTATCTGATACCCAATTAATACTCAACCCAAACAAAACTAAACTACTCATCTTCCAACCCACCAAACATACTCAAAACAACTCTCACTTTAACATCACAGCAAAAGGCAACACCACTATATACCCAACTGAACACACCAAATTGCTAGGAGTGGAAATAGACAATAAACTAAAATTTGACATTCACATATCCTTGACTATAAAAAAAGTCCACAAAAAACTAGGTGCGCTATACAGAAATAAGCAAATTCTCACCAAAGCAGCAAAGATTTCAATAGCAAATTCCCACCTTATCTCCACCCTACTTTAAGCCTGTCCAATATATACCAACCTAAGGCAATGCGATCTAAACAAGCTAGAGACCTGCTACAACAAAATCGCCAAATTCGCCACAGGGGCATCCTACCGTCACCACTGTCTCTCACTTGCTGAACTGGGCTGGCTTGAACTCCCTCACCTCCTTCAATGGTATCAACTCTCACTCGCCGACAAACTAGTAAATCATCCACTAAATGTCCCATCCCTCCAGAATCTACTCCAACCTTATCGCACCGCCAGACCACTAAGATCCATCAACAAAAATCACTTGCAGATCACTAAAGCCAATAACTCTGCTCTGAATCACTATTCTCTTGCACCATAGCCAAATTATGGAACTCCCTCCCACCCACAATTACCTCCATACCATCATGCACCCACTTCAAAACTTTACTAAAAGCGCACCTAAAAACATGCTGGCTATGCCCTTGCAACTCTCACTCTAATATCACCCTCCCCATCCAACCACTACCTTTCTTTCCACTCCACTAACTACCTTGATTATAGCAAGCTCAGATGCTCATAAGCCAGTACTTATTATACAGCAGGAACTTCTTCTTGTAACATTTGTTAATGTCTGTTATGTACTTCACAGATAAAGACTCTAGTTGTCTACTGATGTACTATGTTCATCTGTAAATATGTTGTAAGTAATTGCTATGTAAATTGTTAATCGCTATGTAATCCAATGTAACTACTGTCTGTTTATTTTAACTGTGGAACTTTTCTCCCCAGGCCTTCGCTGAAAATGGACTTACGTCCAGTCGGACACTCCCGGTCAACAAATTAAAATAAATAAATAAATAAATAATGTAAATTAGTTTTAAGTAAACTATTTCTAAATGGGATGTACTTGTCAGCTTCAAACTTGTACATGTCATGTTCCAGCATAGCATGCTACTGCATATAAGTGTTAAACTGTTAGTTTGATTAGGGTGTCCCTGAATTAATTTACTTCACTGTATAGACTGCTGCTCTGCTAGGCACAGCAGATCTCAAGGGTATGCTGAATATAACAAATATAGAAATAAATGGTGTTATTCCTACAACTACAAATAATCTGTGATTCATTCATTGACTTGCTGAGCATACATGGTACAAAGTCATTTCAAAGAGCTAAATGATATAGGTTCATAAGTAGTTACTAGGCTTGCAGCCCAGGGAGACCCACTCAGGGACCCAGTTCAAATAACTAGCTGCCTCCATGTTTGGTTAAGTGACTTGCTCAATGTCCCAGAGTAGGCAAATGAAGGCTTAGGGAATCAAACCCTGCACTACAGGAACTATAGTTGACAGCCATTAACACCAGTGTGGTGTGGAATGTAAAAAACACCAAATTCACGAAAACCAGAATAAACTTCAAAACAAAACCATGAAAAAAAAGACAAAATGATGACTGTGTGGAAAGTCATCACTGTGTGGTGTGGGATGTCACACGTCTAGCAACCTGTTCATAGCATTACATTCTAAAGTATTTTCTGAATAAATGACTGCAAAATAAAATCATGCTACCCATGGCAGCCCCTGTTCGGGATATTTTGGGGTATAACAAATTAGAAAACACTAATAACCACTTACTGTGCTACAGAGCCATTAGTAATGCAGAAAAATTCAAGATATGCTGAAAAGCATGTTCCAGGTGCTTGCAGAATAAGCATTCTGGTGTCAGTGCAGTGTACAAGAACAAAGGGGGCATTCATAACTATAGGCAGTGTAGAATCACACAGTCTTCTTGTACACTGCACTGGCACTAGAATGCTTTTTCTTACAGAGGTATTAACCTGCTGTCTCACTGCATGAAAGTGCTGGAAAGGGTGACCGATAAATTGATTGAGTTGTAGAAGGTAAGATGGACGATGAGCACTTCAGATTCAGATCATGATGCAGCACCACTGACCCGATGTTTGCAGTGAGAAGGATAGTGGAGGTAGAGAGGAAGAAGGAGTCCGATCAAGAATCCTTAGACATCCAGAATGCATATGATAAGTTCCCCAGAAAGATGGTTTTGTCAGTCCAGTGATGATTTGAAGTAACAGAAACATGTTAGAATTAGTACACTCTATGAGCAAGGACATGCCTGGTATCACCACATGACCCAGTTGTCATATCCCTGCACCCTCTACTCTTAAAGTAGCATGCAAGCATTGTATCGTCACTTCTACTTTCACTCAGTGTCAGCTCCTAGAGTGTCAAAGCAGAGTCTTGGATATCTTAGCACACTAGCAAATTGCATTTCATCCTTGTGTGACATCCATGTTTGGCAGTTTATGTAGTTAAAGTAGTTGCTAAGTTATTTTAGTCACCTGTCAAACCTCTTATACTGCTTTGGGAGTTTTTTTTAATGTTTTAACCACACATTTTTTTTACTTTGTTTACTTAAATTTGTGTAACAGGAATATTCTTGCAACTGTTTTCCATGATTTACCTTTGATATAGCATACCATACTGATAAAATTATGAGCTTTGTCTCATTTAGAAATACATTCCCCTCAAGACTTGTTATTTTTTTTTACATTGATTATATTTTCATTCCACCCTTTCACATCATCCTGGGGGCTGCTGGCCCCCTACCAGGAGGTAGTTGAAGGAACAGCAGCACAGGCTGGAACTTTGTTTAGTATCTGATGGTTAGGTTACAGCAATTTATTGTATTTATTTTTCTTTATTTATTTATTTGTGTTAGCTGGATGAGTTTACTGGTTAAAGTATATTTAAAACACTCCTGTAATCTTTTATAATAATGATGTACAGCAAAGTGCAGCAGTCATGTTGCGTTTACATCTTACAGCTGGTGCATTGTCTTTGCAAGGCATTTTAAAGCATGGTCATATGTATTATTTGCATATTTACTTTTTATATTTGGTATGTTTGGAGTGCCATCTTATGTATATGGTGATGTATAGAATACATTTGCTGGACTTAATTTTTTTGTTTTATTCTTAACAGCATTGTAAACATCCTTCAGGCAAACTAAGTTGATGACATTTTCACAGTATGCTTTGTTTGTTCTCACAGTCTGCTTTAGCCATTATTTGTAAAGCAAGTGTGGACAGACCCTTTTATAAAGTATTCTTCTAATTTGTGACTAAAAAGCACTACAGAACCTTGCAAAGTGTTCTGTAAGGTACAAAGGTGATATTGCTAGAGGCCAGTCTAGATGACTAGACTGGTAATTGAGTTTTCGGCTATTCTCCTTCTTCAGATAATCTTAGAAAGGCTTAGGCTAATCTGTGTAGACAGAATTCAAACAAAAAGCTGTAATTGTTAGATTTCTGTAAAGCACTGGTGAATTCATTTCAATATACATCTCACAGATTGGTTTCCTAACATATTCTCTGTGAGAGCTAACAGATTAGAAACATAATAATTATTGGGGACTTTAATTTTCTATCAATAATTTGAAAAGAATGATGCTGAAAAATGTTGTGGTTTAAGTCATTTCCTGTATATTTACAAGAAGTATCCTTGGATCAGGTAATGATTATCCCAACAACAGGAAATAATGCTCATTTGTTGTTTATATCAGGTCAACAAGAGTTTTAGTATGAAGAGGGTCTCCCTTAGTCATTGTGACTCTGGAGTAAAGAATAGTCTTGAAACATGAAACAAAATATCTGAGCATAGTGTGTGCCATACATGTCAATGGTAAATATAGAAATGAAATGTGTAAGGCAAAGTTAGGCCTGGGAAAATATAAAAGACATGGAATTTCTAACAAGATGGCAAGCACTAGGATAATTTTTTATTGAAATAAATAATGATAATTTCAGGATGATTTCTACCAAAAGATTGTGTGAACAAGGAAATTATATACTATATATATATATATATATATATATATATATATATATATATATATAAAATGTACTAAAATAAGAATACAAAAAGATAGTAGAATATAAAGAAGGGAAGGGAAGGAGGATGAAGTATTTAAAATTATAGATGAAGGATTAGGAAACAACTCATTATGGAAATAAATAGAAAGGAGTTAAAACTTACATAGGTAGCAAAACATTACAGAAATTGTTTATAAATCTGTAAACCATGCTACTAGAAAATGAAATAGCCCTGTCTGACCTCTAAAGTTAGGCCAGACAATGGAAGTCAAAAACAGAAGCAAGCAAGGTATTTGGTATATAATTTTGAGGCCATGTTAGCTGTTATATAAGAAAAAGACAATAATTCCGATATTTCATCAGTAATTACCTGGGAAGCAATGCAAGAACATACATATTTAACTTAGAAGCAGTCCAGAGTTAGATGGAACAACAGAAGTAGAAAAATAATTGGGTCCTTCCTTCGTATTTGTAGTACTGGATATTTGATTAGATGTTTAAATTACATAAAGTAAACAGGATATTGGAAAACCATACTTGTTGCAAGGAAAACAGAAACTTGGAAGTATGTACAGATGTAGTAGGGTAAAATCTTCTGTGTGCCACCACGGTAAAACTTTAATCAACGATAAACAAAACAAGACTTAAAAGACTCAAAATCCCAAGATAAAACAATTTTCAAAGCAGTACAAGAGCTCTATACAACGATAAGTGCTTTCGGCTATTTTCCTTCTTCAGATAATCTTAGAAAGGCTTAGGCTAATCTGTGTAGACAGAATTCAAACAAAAAGCTGTAATTGTTACATTTCCAACAGCACAGTTATAGAGGAAGAAGATGTATTATAAACATCTGTTTAACAGTTTATGAATAGAGTCATAGTAGTTTTGAACAAAGCAGCTCATGCAGAGAGCTTTTGGAAGCTGATCTTGAAATTACAGAGTTGATTGACACCAGGAAATGGGAGGTTATAGAAGGGGAAAGTCTTGGTAATTTAGAAGAATTGGGTAGGGCTGTCACCCAAGGGTTCTGCCCAGTGGGCCACACCTTGTATTAATTGAACTGAAGTTCAGCCTAATGTTACTGTGGTGAAATATAAAATGTTAGAGTGCAGAAAATTAGTTTTGTATATAGAATGGGCTATTTAGTCATTTAGTTGGTAAGTATTTTTAATTGGTGTTTAAACTGAAGTTAAGCTGAACATTATCTGATATTTGCTGGTACTGAGTTTCAGATTTAACAATGTATACATTGTATCATAGGTTCATAGGTTCATAGGTTCATACTAGGCTATCTGCCCTAGGGCATTTATAAGCCTAGCCAGAGTGTGTATGGCTTTCGCCACCCATTTTAAATTAATTTTGCTATGCCCTTTTTCGAGGTTAGTATACTGCGCTTCTGTCTAACAGTGACACAGAAGTGATACCCGGGGTAAACCTATGATCTCCCATCCACTCATCAAGATTCCTCTTGAAGAGAGTCAATGAGGGACTCTGCCTAACCTGGACTGGGATTTTATTCCAGAGTGAAGGGAGCGTCTGGGTTATGAATCTGTCCTCCAGCATGTCCTATTTATTTCAGTGCTGAGGTTTAAGTCCCTCGAGCGCGTAGCTCGATTGGATTTGGATTTTCTGAGGTGCAGCATGTCCATTAATTCCGGGTTGGACATGGCTTTATAAGTCAGGCACAGATCGCCTCTGAGCAGGCGGTATGCCACTGAGTAGAGCTGGAGTTTCTTTAACTGGGCAGCTTACGGCATCTGTTTGAGCCCCTTGATCCTCTTGGTGAGGTACTTTTGGGGTCTTTCCAGTTGCTGCAGGTGTTTGGTAAGGTACATCCCAAAAGGGGCATTGTACTCAATTATGGGCCTGATGAGGGATGAGTAAAGAGGCACGATGACCTCCCCTGATCTAGATGTGAATCCTTTCATGATTAGGTGGGCTATATAAAATGTTTTTCTAACCACTTTGGCCACGTGGTTGTCAAATGAGAGATTGCTATCAACTTGGGTCCCCAGGTCCCTAATTACTTCTTCTGTACTTAATGGATTACCACCTATGTGGTAATTTGTGGGCACTTTGTTTTTGCCAAAGGGGATGACAATACACTTTTTAGCGTTTAGCTTGAGGCCATGGCTCTGGCACCAGTTGTCTGTTTCTATGAGGCCCTTTTGGAGGATGCTTGTGTCAGCTGGAGAGTCTATTATGGTGCCCAGTTTGCAGTCATCTGCGAACTTGGTCAGCCACAGTCCTTCCATGTTGGCCTGTACCTCCGAGAAATATATACCGAACAAGAGAGGTCCCAAGACTGAGCCTTGTGGGACGCCACTTGTAACTGGTTTGGAGTCTGACATGGCTCCAGCTATTCTAACCATGTGGGTTCTGTCCTTGAGCCAGTTTGCAACCCATCTAGTGACATAGGGGTTTATATTTAAGCTGGTGAGCTTATCTATAATGCCCAAGTGGGGTATTGTATAGAAGGCTTTTGCGAGGTCCAGGTAGGCTGTGTGAGTTTTACATTTTTGAGTGAGGACTAGGTGTTGGTTTGGAGAATGCAGTTCTCTGTGGGATGTGAATCAGTTTAATAATTGTCTGGTGGTGGGGCACTTTTCTCAGCTGTAGATGATCTTGTAGGCAGGTTTAAGGTGAGTATAAGCTAGACGAGTGTGTAGCTACAACTATTGAAGGGATCTAGTCTAATGCAGTGATAAGTTCTGTTGATATGGTTGCTTACAAACTTTGTAGTTTAATTATAACATTACTTTAGTCTAACTAACTGACAGGAGTGTAAGTTAGTTAAGCCTGATAAGGCACAGAGAAGACTTGGAAGGCACAAGCTTTAGTCTTAAGTGCATGGTCCCATACCTCTGAGCTGCAATGATTTAAGCATGGTACAATGATTTTGGGGATCCCTGTTGAAATGTGGGGAAATATAATGCTGAGTGCCAATAAACAGAAAAAAAGACCAAAAAGACAGGACAAGAGGGTATTTTGAAAATTTCCCTTCTCCTTTAAACTTCTTTTTGCAGGGGTACAAGCCCCTGCTGCACCCCCCCCCATGTTGGGGCAAGCCTCCCACATCCCAAACTTATATATACTAATTTTGAGATTGCCACACCTTAGAGGAAAGGGAATATTCCAAGAAATGGCATCTCAGACTTAGTATATGTAAGTCCATTCTTTTGGTTATTCAGTCTCTGAATTTAAGACTTGCTTTAGCAGGTCCCAACATTTCAAATGGTTACTGATTTTGGCTCTCAAATTTATTCTTTTCCTCCTATATTTACTGATGTTCCTCATAAAACCAGACATATTTATGGGTATATACCTTAAAAAAATAAACTCACCCGCGTAAAGACTCTCTAACAGTAATTATCCAGAGTCTTGTTTATAATATAAAAAAGAGCTCCTCTTTTTGGCCCTCTGATATGATTTCAAATATCAGTGCTATGGTTTATAATGCTCAGAGGTTGAGAGGTATACATGGTCCAGTGGAAGAAATATGTCTTGGTAAAGAAGTCCTAATTTGTAGTAATTTTTGACTATATATTGGATGTGTTGATTATTACATTTTTCACAATTTTTATTTTCATTAGTTTTGTGGGTTTTTTCTAAATCTGTTGTATTTTAATGATTGCTAGTATTGTTAAGTTGTAATAGTTTATTTTTGTGTTACAGGTATAAATAACATTTGTTTAGTCTTATTAGAATTAGGAGTAGTTTATATTGCTGTAAACATGTTCCTATTTTTATAAAGGAGTGCTGAGGGTCAGCTTCGAGTTGTTTAATTAAAGAAGCAGATGTATATGCATATTGAATTAGATCTGCTGGTTGAGAGGTTATATGCATTTTGTTTATCATTGTTTAAAGAATTAAAATCCTAATGCTGATTCTTATGACACTGACAATTCTTCATGCCAGCATATACATTAGTTGAGCTAATGTGAGAACCAGCTGATGGCATTCCTGCAAAGACCAGTTCCCTGAGTGTATCTAGTAGTGCAGAGTGTGAGACTATATCAAATGCATTTGCTATGCCAAAAAACAAGACTGTGACATTTTCATCTTAATCTTTTCTTCTGGAAATTTCATTTATGAAAGTTAGTAAAGATGTTTTTATGTTGGGCCTGTCCTAAAGCCATGCTGTGTTGGAAGAAATCACATATGTTTATTAGAAAGGTTCAGCAACTGTATGTAAAAATGCTTGTACATACTATGGAGAGAAAGAAAAAGACTGTTATATGCCATAGTTTGCTATTTCAAGGGATTTGCCCACTTTATGTAAGGGGATAATGTAAGATTGTTTCCAGAGATGAGACTATAGCTTCCTGAAGTCATCAGTTTATATGGATATAAGTATACATTATGGTTTCTGTAGCTACTTTGAAGTGATCTACTGGGTGGTTTCCAGCTGTAGGAGATGTTGGTTTGAGTATCTGATTTTTTTTTTTTAATTGTGGTAGAAGGCCTCAGGGTGAGTGAGAAGATAAAAGTGACACTGTCACAATGGTTGTCTTGTTTGGAATGTTAGTTTTTTAAGGAGTTGGCTACACTTATATAGTATAGTATGAAGGAAATTTACATGTGACATTATACTTTATTTCATCTACGAAAGAGCATTATTTGGATTTTTAGAAGGTACTTAAGGTTATCAATTGTTGACCAGAACTCCTTTGGATTTTGACTGTATTTCTTCTGATGTGCTGGTGTAGTAATTTTGCTTGGCCTTTAGAATGGTGTTTCAGTTAGGTTTAGTGAGTGGTAACCATTTAAAATGATGGGACCCTCCTTTCTTAGTGAACCTGAAATATGGAGACTGAATATTCAAAAAATGGACTTACATGTACTAAGTCCGATATTACCATTCATTATAATATTCCCTTTTCTCCAAGGTATGGTGATCTCGGGGTCATTGCATATATATATATATATATATATATATATATATATATATATATATATATATATATATATGTGTGTGTGTGTGTGTGTTTGTATGCACACATATAGCAAACATAAAACAGTGCACAAACTGACTATGGGTCGATGGAAACAACGAAGATATCCATCAACCAAATTCCAGTACTCTCCAGCATTCTCCAAATAAATGCGCAACCTCCACAAAGTGAAATGCTAATTTATTCAGCAGCAGTCTGGCAAAACAAAACCCAACAGCAAACTGGTTTCGCTCAATGCCATCATCAGTGCTAACAGGACTTTCACAGCATGTCCTATTTAAAGAGCCAACAATTAAAGTGACAATACCATTGAATAAAATCCTAACTGATACAAACAAAATAAATGCATTTAATACAATAATTACTACCAACTTCTAATAAAATATTTAAATAAATAATTTATGTATATGTATATATATATATATATATATATATATATATATATATATATAAATAAATTACATAAATTATAATAAATACTTCACCAGTATTCATTCAAACCTGGTTTATACATAGAGCCTAATCTGATGATCCAAAGTTTTTCTTTTCTGTCTAATAAATAGTGTTTAGATAAATTAAATAACCCTTCACCAACCACTAAATCTAGTACAACAAAAATAAAATGTGCAGATGCATGTTCTCATTAATGCTTATATAATGCACTGCGAGGACACTTACAATTAATATCACTAAGGTGAACCATTATACATTGTTTAAAGGGTTTCAAAGTTTGGCCCACATAAAAGGCCCCACACTGGCAGGCTGCTATCTAAACTACCCATTCAGTTGTGCACTTGATCAAATGTTTTATGTTAAAAACCTTAGAAGTATTGACAGAAGAAAATAATTTAGTTCTTAAAATTACTGTACAATATGTGCAATTACCACAATGGGTACTGCCACATATTTGACTCTGGTCAAGCTTCCTTATATTCATACCAGGCGTTTTGTACCAAGAAAAATATTCTGCCAAATTCTTACCTCTTCTAAAACCAAAACAGTGATGATCATCCAGACAATATTCAAAAAATGGATCCATTTTCAAGAAATGCCAGAACTTATCAATAACTTCACAAGTCTTAAAATAATTAGTCCCATAGGTAGTAATAAATCGCGTTTATATCACATTATCGAAAGATGAAAATAGTGAACGCTATTTCATCGGCCCCAAAATTTCTAAACATGAAAATATCGAACATTCAGAACAGCAAATATTTTCCCATGGAAAAAATTCACTGCTCCGAAACACATACACACAACACAAGCACATCAAACAAACAGCAACCACACACATACACTTAAATTCCTACATTTAACGCTACACTAAACTAAACATACACTACTTTCTACCCACTTACCTTAATTCAAACCCTAACCCTAAGGTCCGTCACTATCGCACACTCACCTAACCCGCACCCTAACCCTAACTCACTTAAACCACCCCTAACCCTAAAGTCTGTCACTATCGCACACACGCCTAACCCGCGCCCTAACCCTAACTCACTTAACCCGCCCCTAACCCTAACATACAAACAATCGCACACTTACCTGAACCCAACCCACAACTTTCCACCACAGCGCTAAGAATAGCGAAGGCACAGAAACGGCCAAATGAATTCTTTCCCGAGGAAAGAATTCGCTGATCTGCAGCTTCGCTATTCTTAGTGTTCGCTGAATAGTGTTCGATATCAGAACATTCAAAGTTTTAATACTTCGATGTTCTGATATAGACCCAATAAATCTGTGAACAGACCCTTGAATCCTATTCATTATAATTTTATTTTCACCACTAAGCAGTACATCCCTAGGCATGTTAAATGCAAATAACATTACTTGTTTAATCTGCCCTTTATTGTACTCCCTGTGATGAAATGAGGTACGACCAGCACAGCTAGCTGGAATTTTGTAAATAATTATATGTCATTGGTGAATATTGAAATGATTTATACAAGATACTTGTGTTACAAATGTATTAGAACTGTATGTCCTGTGTATATCAAACTGCTTGTACAGACATGTGTGTTGAAAAGGTATTTGCAAAGTGCTGTGTTTGAAATGTAACCACAGTGTGCCCTACTGAAAGAGAACAGAAATGTACATGCACTATTGTAACTGTTTAAATGTATATATTTTAACAGTGGAAACAGGAATACAGGAGGTTCACCTCAGTCCAGCAAACTTTAGAAAAATATTTGAAATTAAATCACTTTATAGGCAATAGAGCATTTTGCATTATGTCTTGGACCTGACAGCAACAAGAAGACCCATTCACTGCACATCTGCCTTGCTCTAATGAAGTCATTTCTAGGGAACAGTATAATTCTCTTAGGTACAGTCAGAAAAGTAGTAAAGCTTAGTTTAAATGTTTTTGTTTATTTGTGTGAGCCTGTACTGCAATGTTATTTTCAATATTTCCTGTGGTTTTGAACTCTGATGTCACTGTGAATATATATTTAGTATTGCCTTGTTCTTTTATTATTTATTATTAAATATATTTAGACCTTTCATTGTGGCAGATCTGTGTAGAAGTACTTAAGTTCTGAGAGTACTTGCATATTTATTTGGTGACACTGAGTGGGCCACTCCTAATAGCCTTGTTCTTAGTCAAACTACCATTTGTATTAGTACTAATATTAGACAGTAAACTTGGACACTCTTTGTTAAGGGTCCTAAAGTAGCTGATAAGGAGTGACTGGTGGCAGTGGAACCTACCTTATAGTCTGGGCAGAAGGGGCATAGCTAGTAAACATGTGTCAGCCTTTCCCAGGTGCATGCGCGCACGCGTGCATGTGTGTGTGTGTGTGTGTGTGTGTGTGTGTGTGTGTGTGTGTGTGTGTGTGTGTGTGTGTGTGTGTGTGTGTGTGTAAATCAAACCTTAAAGAGTGTGTGTGTCAGCTACTTGGGCAGGGACACAAAGTGCTGGTTGGGCAGAGAGGCTGCTGGACGTCTTGACTTGGTCAGTGAGCTGAGATCTCAACTGTACACTGTGGCAGTGGGGAGTCTTATTGGAGATCTGGAGGAAGAGGGAGAAACCAGCCTTGGACTGACTGTCGCCTCTGTGTTCTCTTAAGAGAAATTGCACTTGATGCAGAGAGTTGCATCTGGAAATACTGTGTGTGTAGTTTTCATCTTCTCAGTGAACGTCCCCCACTGAGGATTGAGGCTCCTTGATTACTGGTCCAGTGGAGGGTCATCACACACCCTATTAATAAATCTTGGCTCCATTTTTTTCTGCTTCAGCTTCATATTTATGCACTGAGCTTCAAATGTTCTTCATCCAAATAAATTGGGCTTTAGGTATGTTCCTAATGGAGTGAGCCAGATGTCAGCTGCCAGGCTCAAGCAAAGAATTTTTAGTGAACGGCTTTCTATAGAGACTGGTAGCTATAGTGCTAGCCAACAGTTTGGTCACATTGACACCCAGGAAGTCAATATTAAAAAAATCAACCATCCCTGAAAATACCAAACCATACATATTTCCATTAAGATAATCCACAAAATTAGGCCATTATTCTAAACTTCCTGACCAAACATTGCAAAAATCATCAAGGAAATGACGCAGTATAATCAAATGTTCTTTAAAAGTATTATGTTGACTATAGATTACTGACATCTGAATAAAGCCAATAAATATATCAGCATAAATGGGGGCAAAAGTTACCCCCATAGCAGTATCTTTTATTTAAAGAAAAATACTCATTTTTTTATAACAAAATACATTATGTTCAAGCACCAATCTCAATGACTTTAACAAAAAACTCAATTTGTGATTCAGAGGAAAGTTTAGAAAAATTTAACCAATGCCTAACAACCATCAGTTCCCCTTCATGTGGGATACTCATATACAGTGACTCTACATCTAAAGCACACAAATAGGAACTGTTAGGAACTTGTAAATCATTCAACAACTTCAGAAACTCAGTAGTGTCTTTAATACGGGCTCTCACAAATTCTAACAAGGGTTTTAATTGTTCCACTAACTAAACCAACAATGGCTACATTAGAGAGCCCCATGAGACACTATAGGTCTGCCCAAGGGATTTTTGATCGTCTTATGAATCGTAGTAAGAATATAGAAATGTTTTTGTTGAGAATCACCAGTCAGCAATTGTTGCAAGAATTTTTTCAGAACCCCCCCCCCCATTTTTTGCCTCTATCAAAAAACTATCAATGTACTTCTTAAATTCCAGCAGAGTAAAGCGAAAAGGCCTTTAGTTGGTCTTCATAAGATCTTATGCAGATGGTCTTATGGTTTTACCCTTTGTATTTTTTTAGTAGAAACCTGTGGGGCCACTCTAATTGGTGTAAGTATATGGTTAGGTACATGCAGAAGGGAGCATTGTACTCTATGACTGGGCCTGATGAGGGCTGAGCACCATGGCACTATGACTTCCTTTGATCTTGATGCCATGCTTTTACTTATAGGTTGAGCCACACAAAAGGATTTCTGCACTACTGTAGATACCTGATGGTCAAAGTATAGTTTATTATCTGTGTTCCTAGGTCCCTCACCACCAGTTCTATGCTTAGGGGTGTGCTATCAGTATTATAATTTACAGGAATATCTGATTTACTGAAGGGTATTACTATGTATGATAATGCATTTTTTTAGCATATAGTCTAAAACCATGGTTTTGCCACCAGTTGTTTTTTTCATATTTAGCCCTATTTGTAGGATGTCAATGTAATTTGGTAATTCAGTGATTGCTCCTAGCTTACAGTCATCAGTGAACATGGTGAGCCAGAGGACCCCCAACACTGACCTTCACTTTAGAGAAGTATATACCAAACAGGAGGGGTTCCACCACTGAGCCCTATGGGACACCGCTAGTAACAGGTTTCTTATCGGAAGTGGATTCACCGATCTGGACAACATGTCCTGTCAGTGAGCCAGTTAGCTATCCATATGATGATATAGAGGTTTATACCTAATTCAGTAAGTTTATCTATGATCCCCAAGTGGGGGATTGTGTTGAAAGCTTTGACTAGGTCTAGAAAAGTGGTGTGTACCATTTTATCCTCATACATGGCCCTGGTGACTTTATCGAAAGAAGTCCACCACATTGAGCAGGCAAGACCTCCCTTTTTGCAATGCCAAATTGGGTCTGGTCCAGTTTTTGGAGAGTTCCTATGTCATTATTGATCAGATCCATGATTCTCTTCATGGCCTTACAGATAAGACTGTTCAAACTTATGGTCCTGTATTTCCCCTGGGTCAGTTGATGTCCATCCCCTTGTGCAAAGAGATGACTGTTGCAGTCCTCCATTCCTCATATTAATGCTATCCAGCACTTGGGTGGGAAAATCTAACGGATATACTTTTATGCACAAAAAATAATTTATTGTACTGTCATCCATTCACTAATATTTTCTGCTTCCGTTCAGTTCCTGCAATGACTCCTCTTTGTTGTTTTCTGCAAGCACTTTATCACTCATACTTTATTACAGGCTATCTACCAAATTTCCCAGAGGACAAATTCAGACCTCACCTATTTCTGCTTCTTGTCCTGTGGCATTCAAATATCAGCCTTACCCTTGTATATACACTAGTGTTCCACACAAACATGTGTTATAATTCTACTTGAAAATGCATGTCTTAGATTCACTTGTTATCAACTGTATTGGTCACATTTGGAAACATCCTTGGTATACAATTAATTTCATTTCTTACTATACTCCTCATGTTAATTGCTGCGGTGGTGGTGCTGCGGTAGCGTTTTCGCCTCATAGTAAGATGTTGTCCTGTTCGATTCTCAGCTAAAGCGTCTTCTGTGTGGAGACATGCGTGAATGGACGTACCTTCACTGAAGGTTGTACGTTAGGGCTGGCTACTCAATATGTAAAAATCTACTGCCAATCATTAGCGGACCGGAGTTCCGCTGTGGCAACCCCTAACCGGGAAAAGCTGAAAGATACAACAACAACTATATTCCTCATGTTAAACCTGCAAGTCATTTTGCAAAAAAATGAAAATTCGAGTGTATTGTTTGATGTTTTAGTTTCACTAATTTATCAGTTTTTCTGTATAGTCACACCCACAAAATGATATCATGATAGGTACTAGGCAATGGTTTACATATGACTGCTAAGCATTATGGGCAAGAAAAATAATTTACCTTAGGTGAACAACTTCTTACTTACATTGTGGTCTTGCTACTACATCATCAAGTGTTAATTTTGCATGTAAGGTGCTCTGCCTGCAAGAATTAGTAAGCGTCAGCAACTTGTCTTTGTATGAAGTAAGACGCCACTACTAATGCATTTATCATGGAAATACTGTAGCTTATGCATAAGATTAGGTAGTGAGGCACTGTGGGTCAAGTATGTCATGATATCATGGTGGCAGGGATTTTCAGCTCTGAGGGCTGTCTTTATCAACAAAATAAAATATGCCAATAACTCACTTTTTGCCTCAAAAACTGCATAATTTGGTATTGTGTATAGTAAGGAGGTTATTTATATTCGTCTCCAGAGTTTTGTTTCCTAGACTTGCTTCAGAACATGACCAATACACTTTAGTAAATCATCTTTAGCTTGCTGTAGATGATGTTTTTTTTTCTTATATAATGTACTTCTGTATATCTGCTGTTGATTGTTCTCACTATATATGCATTAGCTTGAAAGGTAATGCGTCTCATCTTTGCACTTTAGCCACATGATGGAATAGTCTGTCTGGTTATGCAAAAATGAAACCCTGCATGTGGAGGTGTGAACACCATTTAATGTGAGCACTCTTTCCTTCTGTGTCTTGACGTCTGATGGTGTTGCTGCTGTCAGCTACAGTTAACACCTTTCCTACTTGCTGGCTGACCTTTTATCTACTCTGACTACAGCTGACTCAATTTGCACTACAGACTTTAGGTTAAAATATCATCCCAGTCAGCAAGACACCTGTGATGCAACCTGACACATCATATTCTGCCTGAGAATAGACATGAGTTTATACAGGTTTAGAGCAAAAATATATCTCATAATTTACTTGTTGAAAGTTGATTTCATGCTTTAAAAATGAGACCATCTAAACATTTTTTCTATATATTTTTGTCTTCATGCCTGCTGACTATCAATCCTACCCTTAATGGTCTTTGGCACATTCATTTTTCATACAGAGTAGACAGGGCAGAAGTGAAAACTGAAAAGAGGGGTCTTCTCCCACGTGGGCATGGAGGTGGTCTGTGCTCTCACCAGCATTCAAGTAGTAAAGCCATTTTATTGTAAATCCCTAATATTATTCTTGGTGGCTGATTTAAGTACTTTTGTCTCCATGGGGCATTCTACACCCTGTCATGTGTGCTTGCATCCACCTGCAAAAAAGGGTACAATCACGAGTTTGGATCCACCAGGCCTTCTTCCTTGGTCCTCTCCTTTTTGGTGATGTGCAATCCACTACTCCCTCCTCCCACAGTGCACACGCCAGCATTAGCTACTCTCTCCCACCATCTCCGCCCAAATACTTCATCACCAATGTCATTGTCCACGCTGGTGTAAACGACCTGAGATGTACCTCCTTGGACTACATGAAAAGAGACATTGAGGAGCTCTCTGATTATGTAGCCCAGGCAGGTATGTCCCTGACCTTGAGCAGTATCCTACCTTCACCAAGAATGATGCCACAATACAGAGATAAGATGATCAGCTTTAATAATTGGCTTAAACTATGGTGTCATTCAAAGGGGATCCAATGTCTGTCTGCCTGGGATGACATGCTGGACAAGCCATGCTGCTTCGCAAGGGACGGCTTGCACCTGTCACCACTGGGCTTCCGGATATTGGCAAAGGCTCTTGCCACCCCCATAGTGCCTTTTTTAGGCAAGGCGCAAATTCTAAACCTACCACCCTAGAACACAAAAAAGGAAAAAAAACTAAGGGTAATGCTGCTCAATGCCAGAAGTCTCAATCTCAAGATGCACGCACTCGAGGCCCTTCTCAGTATGGAGAACATCGATGTCTGTGCTGTGACTGAAACCTGGTTCAAGGCTCCTGAGAGCACCCCAGCGCTATCAGGTTTTACCTCATATCATGCGTTCCGGCCCCAAAATCCGGACAACACCAAGGAAGGAGGGGGGGGGTGTCCATATTCATCAAGGACACCCACACCTCAAGGTTGGTGGCAACGCACGATGCATCGGAGACCATCCAGGTGCAATTAACCATAGGCAAGACTGCTCTGCAATTTGTAGCATGCTACAGGCCACCCTCTCAAACTCAGGAACCTCACATAGCTTTCCTGAAAACACTGGAGGGGATAAATGTATCTCCAAACACCATTATACTAGATAACTTCAACTATCCTAATATAGACTGGGATCACTACTCAAGCCCAAACACTCTAGCCCAAAGGTTCCTGGAGTTCATAAACTCAAATGCCATGGAACAACTAGTCACCACCCCCACAAGAGGTGAAAACATACTTGATCTCATCATCACGAACATGGGATCACAATGTTCTACACCGGAAGTACACCCCTCACTGGTGAGATCAGATCATAAGCTAATCTCACTGGAGGTCCTCATCCCGCCCCCACCTGAGATGAAAAAGACCACAGTGAAGAACTTCTCAAAAGCCGACTTCACACTTCTAAAGACTAGGGTGGTCACCTTTAAGGCCACCGAGCCGGCGGCAAACATTACTCAAGCTGCTGAATCACTTACAAATGCCTTCTACCAGCACCTACAGGACTGCATGGATCAGGCAATCCCAAACAAAACAAAGACTCTTTGTACCAAAGGCAAGCGTCCAGCCTGGTGGACCCCAGCCATAAACAAGCTCTACAACAAAAGGAGGAAGCTACTACAAGATAGAGCAAAATCCTTAAAAGGTAAGACACCTCTGATCATTATAAGTAAAAAACTAAGAGCTCTCATAAAATCATCCAAGGCAAATTTTGAGAGAAAAATCGCTAAGGACTCAAAAGACAATCATAAGACCTTCTTTAGCTATGTTAGAAACCTGGGAGGAAACTCCCAGATATGCTCAGAATTAGTTCAAAATGATGTGAAAATTACTGAACCTACAGACATTGCCAACATACTGGCTGACAGGTTCAGTGCAAACTTCTCCCCCATCCCCCCAAAAGGAGAGATATCTATACCAGAGGATTGTAGCCCCCCAAACATCTCTAACGCCCAGGTGAGAACTGCTCTCTCCAAGGCGAAAAACACAGCATCCATGGGACCGGATGGTGTCCCCGGCTGTGTGCTCCCTGAACTCAACGAGGAATTAAACCCGCAGTTAGGACAGCTGTTTAATCTTAGCCTCACCTCAGGATACGTACCCAAGGAGTGGCGCATGGCAACTGTGGTCCCACTTCACAAAGGCGGTGCCTCCACCGACCCTGGAAATTACCGTCCCATCAGCTTGACAAGCTTGATCTGCAAGGCCATGGAGAGGATCATAATGGAACTCATAAATAAAGACATAGGGAACTTGCAGACTTTGGATCCAACCCAGTTTGGCTTTGTCAAAGGCAGATCATGCCTTTTAAACTTGGTTGACTTTTTCGAAACAGTCACCAAGGCCATTGATGAAGGAAAGGCAGTCCATACAGCCTACCTCGACCTGGCAAAGGCTTTCGACACAATACCCCACTCAGGTATCATTGAAAAACTCATCAGCTTAAATGTAAACCCATACATCACAAGATGCTTTGCAAACTGGCTAAGTGACAGAACCTGGGAAAAAAACGTAGATTAAGCACTCAGCCCGAACACGGACTCTTACACCAATACTGGAATCACCAAAAAGTCTCAAAAGTACTGTCATGAACACGAACACTTTTATTACACAATAGGTTTAAGCGCTTTTCGTCAATCAAGTAGGATGACTTCCTCAGAACAAAGTAAAAAAGTACAATCCCCTTAAATAAGTGCTTTTACTTCTAGTAATTAAAAACAGTCATCACTAATTAACCCTTAAAGGCATATTCTCCAAGTAGTGGCAAATGGTATAAACCTTTACTGTATATGATTAAACGTAAAAATTAGTAAACGGTCAAGTATGTAGTACATCTCATAAAATAAAATAAATAGTATAAAAGTATAAAAAATATGTAAAAAACAAATGTGTATATATATATATATATATATATATATATATATATATATATACAATAATGTAATAAGACATAACTTACAATGCCTCATTACGAATTTTTCAAGAATTATACAAACAGCAAATGGTAATGGTAATAGTACTATACTGCTAAATATACCAAAATTTGTACTCACAGTTTTACATTAACTGGGAAAATAATCCTAACGTCTTAAACTTCTAAGTTTTAGCAAACAACTAATTGAACATAGGTCATTAAGGCCTGGGAATGAGTAAGAGTTCAATTTTATTTGCCATTTCAATTCTTTCTCCTCAAGTAGCAAAGGTAATGGAGCCCCTTGCTGAATGTCAAAGACTTGGTCGATAATTAAAAATTTAAAGTGGTGGTCTGTAAATACAGAAATATGTTTAGCTAACGCGTTCTCCTGTTTGTTTTTCTTAATAGCGTAAAGATGCTCGTACACTCGGTCCTGGAGTCTACGTTCGGTCTTACCTACGTAGAATCCAGGACATTGTTGACAAAGTGCCAAATAAACCACCATACGGGTGTTACAGTTTGTCCTATGTTTTATTTTATGTGTTCTTCCATTTATAGTAAACTTGTTAGTCTCAAGTATACTACTACATCTGCTACAACTCTGACATTTAAAAGTGCCAGGTGTTTTTACAAAGTGGCATAAAGGTCTTTCTAATAAATTTTTCAAGTTGCTTCCTCTCCTAAATGTAATTTCGGGCCTAGGACCTACTTTGTTGTAAAGGCATGAATTGGTTTTAAAAATATCCCAGTTCTTTTTAATAATATCAACTACTTCATAACTATTAATGTTGTAAGTTAAAATGAGTCTAGGGTAATTGTCCTTTTCCAAAGTAGATTGCACTAAACCATTGTTAGACCCATTTGTGGTAACTGTAATTGTACTCCCCAAATTCCCTTCTACATTGTTAACTAATAACTCAGACTTCCCACTTAATATGGGTTTAAATACACCCATTTGTCTCTTATGTGAGACTTCCTCAATTATGTCTTCCAAGAAGGAGGAGGGGTATCCCCTTAGTGTGAACATAGTTTTCAAAAGTTCACATTCAACCCTAAAGTCAGAATCTAGACTTACAATACGGGCTGCCCTCACCAGTTGTCCCTTAACAACAGATTTTTTTTGAAGGTAACATAAAATAAAACATAGGACAAACTGTAACACCCATATGGTGGTTTATTTGGCACTTTGTCAACAATGTCCTGGATTCTACGTAGGTAAGACCGAACGTAGACTCCAGGACCGAGTGTACGAGCATCTTTACGCTATTAAGAAAAACAAACAGGAGAACGCGTTAGCTAAACATATTTCTGTATTTACAGACCACCACTTTAAATTTTTAATTATCGACCAAGTCTTTGACATTCAGCAAGGGGCTCCATTACCTTTGCTACTTGAGGAGAAAGAATTGAAATGGCAAATAAAATTGAACTCTTACTCATTCCCAGGCCTTAATGACCTATGTTCAATTAGTTGTTTGCTAAAACTTAGAAGTTTAAGACGTTAGGATTATTTTCCCAGTTAATGTAAAACTGTGAGTACAAATTTTGGTATATTTAGCAGTATAGTACTATTACCATTACCATTTGCTGTTTGTATAATTCTTGAAAAATTCGTAATGAGGCATTGTAAGTTATGACTTATTACATTATTGTATATATATATATACATTTGTTTTTTTACATATTTTTTATACTTTTATACTATTTATTTTATTTTATGAGATGTACTACATACTTGACCGTTTACTAATTTTTACGTTTAATCATATACAGTAAAGGTTTATACCATTTGCCACTACTTGGAGAATATGCCTTTAAGGGTTAATTAGTGATGACTGTTTTTAATTACTAGAAGTAAAAGCACTTATTTAAGGGGATTGTACTTTTTTACTTTGTTCTGAGGAAGTCATCCTACTTGGTTGACGAAAAGTGCTTAAACCTATTGTGTAATAAAAGTGTTCGTGTTCATGACAGTACTTTTGCGACTTTTTGGTGATTCCAGTATTGGTGTAAGAGTCCGTGTTCGGGCTGAGTGCTTAATCTACATTTTTTTCCCAGTATTTGTGCAAGTTTGGTTCGTACTTGAAGTTTTATGGCGTCTACAGCACTCGAGCGGAGCGGCAGTTTTTCACCACATTCTACTCCTAACATCTTGAAGGGCTGTGATAGTGCTGCAGCAGCAGCACCAGCTAAGGCAATTGAACATGCTGACCACGACACTTTATTTAATTCTTTATTCCAGCGGATGGATTCCCTTTGTGCTAGACTTGATCAAATTGACTCCCAGCAACGGGAGATGAGAACTTTGTTTGCTGAAACGCGGGAACCTGTTGTAGCATCTGTTAATGCTGACCGCGAGGTGGTTACTATTTCGGACAGTTTGCCTGAAGAACGGACTGGTGCGAACGGTCCGGTGTTACCACATGGCCCTACCTACCAGGACAAAGCCGGAGTTTCTCATAGGGATACACCTAACCCGTCAGTTCATTCCAACTTTCTTCCTGGTTTGGGCTGTAATGGTGAGCCTGATTTACCGGCGACTGAAATTAATGTGGATGGTGTTCGCAACAACTCAGTGAATGCTGGGGTGACTAGTGATGTTACCAACAACATAACAAACTTAAACTCTCAAGGATTACCTGTTATTAACCGTTGGTTGGCTGAAAGTTTTTCTTTTTCTCGCCAAACAAACAATTTTACCGACATGGAAACTACTTCTGCTACTTACGAGGTAAATACATCCCCAGACATTGTTTTGAAGCTTCAGAAGTTTGATAAACTCTTAGTTAAAATGAAAAAGCTTCAATTAGAAATTAACTACTTTAACGAATGTTTATCTTGTAATATCATACCTAAGGGGTTAAGACACCACCAGTACCCCACTGGGTTGGTGCCTAACTCAGAATTTCATAATGAATTGGTGCTTCTGTTTGATCGAAACGGGGCGGACTTATTGAGACTTATGATAAAACATTATACTATATGGGTAAACGACCTGAGCAATGAAATTATTGCACTTGATGCATCTATCAAACTTAACATCGAGTTTGATAGGTACAAATTTGAATATGATCGATGTTTCAACAGTGTTGATCAATACTTGGGGAAATTAAGGATGAATAAGATAAAAAAATTAGAATGTGACTGTGCTGCTTATGACAATGGTTCAGCATACCCTTTGCCCCCTACCTCCCAAACTTGGCAACCCTCTGTTTCAAGTAATGTTCACTATGTTGGTGATTCGACCAATGACACAGTGGCGGGCAACCCCTCTACAAGTAACGTGAGGTTTCAAAATGTTCCTGGGGCATCCAACTTTGTCTCTAGCCCTGGAAATGCACCTACTGTGAGACAAAGCGAACGGTTATTGAACCGTAACAAAGTTAACACCTCAAATGGGCAAATGCACCAACAAAACCAAGGTCATCAGGTTTTTCACGAAGGTGCACGTCAGGGGGCTATACCCAAGCAAAGGAACAATACGTATTACAACAGGATGAGGGTTTCAAAACCCAGGTGATTGATGAAACTGGTTTTTGTGACCACGATGAGACTATTTATCCACATAAGTCTGACGATATTATGGATAAGAGTAGTCCCTTGAATGTAGAATACACAGGTTTTGATGAAGGATCCAATTTTGAACAATTACTAAATACTGAAACACATTTAGCATTAACATTTGACAATGTCGTATTACCCGACAAGGACTGCCAACTTAATGACTTTATGAATGTGTCATGTATTAGTGTAGAATCTAGTACATCTGTTGAAGAAAGTGTTGTTGTATCGGGGTGTGATGGGCAAGACATAGAGTTATCTAAGCCAGAGATTAGAGTCAACGACTCCGGAGATTTTAAGACTTATAATTTTTCATCAGTAACTGTACCTGACGAATTAATTGACTTAATAGCTAAAGGGTATACCTATGTCCCCAAAAACAACTTAGACTTAGTCAATACAACTTTTGATATAAAACTTTTCACTCGGAAATTGAATTTCAGCTTAATGCTTGGGGGGTATGAGTCAAACGATAAGAATAGTAACCCATTTAGGGTTCCTAGTACATTTAACCCACCCTTGCACCCACTAATACAATTATTTGAAACTATGTGTGAATTGGATTTGAGACACAACTCTAAACACTTGATTAAATCTAATACAAGGTTTACAAGCAATAAAGAGAATGAACTGTTAGAATTCATTCGGGTTCATAATTTACGCGTGTGTAAACCTGACAAAGGAGGAGGGGCTGTTATATTCGACCAGGATGATTATTTCAATAGAATGACTAACTTAGTTGATAACAACGCATATGAAATTAGTTCTAGATCTGAAACTAATAGGGCATACTCTACTATTAGGACTAGTATTGAAGATATGTACATTGAAGGTAGACTTAATGAAGACCACTATAACTATATGTTAGTTTTACATCCTAAATACCCTAGGTTATTTGGTATACTAAAAATTCATAAGAACATCAGTCAACCTCCTATGCGGCCCTTGGTGGACAGTAGAGGTTCACCTACTTATATATGTGCGAAAGTAGTTGATTCTATTCTTAAAAAATACCTTGCAGATGTGATTCATATTTGTAAGGATTCCTGGTCTTTTCTGTCTAAAATTTAATACAATTGATTACCAGACCAACCACAATTTCCTTACAGTAGACGTTAAAGATCTTTATACTTGTATCCCCCATGATATAGCCATGGAGTGGGTAGCGGCCACACTAAAAGAGAAAAATGCTCCCAGTAAAGAAACATCATTAGTAATAGAATTACTTGAAATAATTTAATACAACAACTTTTTCAAGTTAGGTGAGAATTTGGGGGTGGCAATGGGCTCCCCCTGTGGGGCCAGCCTAGCAAACATGGTAATGGCTTTTTGGGAGAAACATTATGTATTTAAAAATGACCTACTTAGTGAGAGAATTCACTTTTACACCAGATATCTGGATGATATCTTTATATTGTTTGAAGGGGATGAAGTACTTGGGCAAAGTATTATAGACATCTTTAATTCCTCTACTACCTTTTTGAAATTTACATCGTCTTTTAGTACACGAGCTATAGCTTATTTAGATATATGGCAAGAGAAAAAAGATGATTTAAAGGTTTTTGTGTCTACTATCCATAGAAAAACAACACACTCAAACTCATTTTTACATTTCACCAGTTGTCACCCTAACTTTCAAAAAAGATCTGTTGTTAAGGGACAACTGGTGAGGGCAGCCCGTATTGTAAGTCTAGATTCTGACTTTAGGGTTGAATGTGAACTTTTGAAAACTATGTTCACACTAAGGGGATACCCCTCCTCCTTCTTGGAAGACATAATTGAGGAAGTCTCACATAAGAGACAAATGGGTGTATTTAAACCCATATTAAGTGGGAAGTCTGAGTTATTAGTTAACAATGTAGAAGGGAATTTGGGGAGTACAATTACAGTTACCACAAATGGGTCTAACAACGGTTTAGTGTAATCTACTTTGGAAAAGGACAATTACCCTAGACTCATTTTAACTTACAACATTAATAGTTATGAAGTAGTTGATATTATTAAAAAGAACTGGGATATTTTTAAAACCAATTCATGCCTTTACAACAAAGTAGGTCCTAGGCCCGAAATTACATTTAGGAGAGGAAGCAACTTGAAAAATTTATTAGAAAGACCTTTATGCCACTTTGTAAAAACACCTGGCACTTTTAAATGTCAGAGTTGTAGCAGATGTAGTAGTATACTTGAGACTAACAAGTTTACTATAAATGGAAGAACACATAAAATAAAACATAGGACAAACTGTAACAAGCGTATGGTGGTTTATTTGGTACTTTGTCAACAATGTCCTGGATTCTACGTAGGTAAGACCGAACGTAGACTCCAGGACCGAGTGTACGAGCATCTTTACGCTATTAAGAAAAACAAACAGGAGAACGTGTTAGCTAAACATATTTCTGTATTTACAGACCACCACTTTAAATTTTTAATTATCGACCAAGTCTTTGACATTCAGCAAGGGGCTCCATTACCTTTGCTACTTGAGGAGAAAGAATTGAAATGGCAAATAAAATTGAACTCTTACTCATTCCCAGGCCTTAATGACCTATGTTCAATTAGTTGTTTGCTAAAACTTAGAAGTTTAAGACGTTAGGATTATTTTCCCAGTTAATGTAAAACTGTGAGTACAAATTTTGGTATATTTAGCAGTATAGTACTATTACCATTACCATTTGCTGTTTGTATAATTCTTGAAAAATTCGTAATGAGGCATTGTAAGTTATGTCTTATTACATTATTGTATATATATATATATATATATTTACATTTGTTTTTTTACATATTTTTTATACTTTTATACTATTTATTTTATTTTATGAGATGTACTACATACTTGACCGTTTACTAATTTTTACGTTTAATCATATACAGTAAAGGTATATACCATTTGCCACTACTTGGAGAATATGCCTTTAAGGGTTAATTAGTGATGACTGTTTTTAATTACTAGAAGTAAAAGCACTTATTTAAGGGGATTGTACTTTTTTACTTTGTTCTGAGGAAGTCATCCTACTTGGTTGACGAAAAGCGCTTAAACCTATTGTGTAATAAAAGTGTTCGTGTTCATGACAGTACTTTTGCGACTTTTTGGTGATTCCAGTATTGGTGTAAGAGTCCGTGTTCGGGCTGAGTGCTTAATCTACGTTTTTTTTTCCCAGTATTTGTGCAAGTTTGGTTCGTAAGTGACAGAACCCACAGGGTCAGAGTTGCTGGCGCCATGTCAGACTCAAAGCCTGTCACAAGTGGTGTCCCACAGGGCTCAGTCCTGGGCCCACTCTTGTTCGGCATCTACTTTTCTGAAGTACAAGCAAATACAGGAGGATTATGGCTGACAAAGTTTGCAGATGACTGCAAACTGGGCGCCATAGCTGAAAACACATCTGACACAGATATCCTTCAGAAGGGTCTCACAGAAATGGATAATTGGTGCCAGAGCCATGGCCTAAAGTTAAACGCCAAGAAATGCATAGTCATACCCTTCGGGAAAAACAAGGTTACCCCTAGCTACCATATAGGTGGCAATCCACTGAGCACAGAAGAAGTGATCAGGGATCTGGGGACCCAGGTTGACAGTAACCTATCGTTTGACACTCACGTTGCTAAAGTAGTTAGGAAGACCTTCTACATTGCCCACCTGATGATGAAGGGATTCACATCTAGATCAAGGGAGGTCATCGTCCCCCTGTACTCATCACTCATCAGACCAATGATTGAGTACAATGCTCCATTCGGAATGTATCTGACCCGACATCTGCAGCAGCTGGAAAGGCCCCAAAAGTTCCTCACCAAAAGGATAAAGGGTCTCAGAAATATGTCTTATGCTGCCCGACTGCAAGAACTGCAGCTCTTTTCAGTCGCTTACCGATTGCTCAGAGGTGACCTGTGCCTGACATACAAGGCCATGTCAAACCCAGAATTGATGAACATGCTTCACCTCAAAAAATCTAGATCCCTCAGAACTACAAGGGCGGGAGACTTAAACCTTGACACGGTTATTAATAGGATGTGCTGGAGGGACAGATTCATCACCCAGAGACTCCCTATGCTGTGGGACAAAATCCTGGTACATGTGAGGCAGAGCACCTCACTGGCCTTGTTCAAGAGAAATCTTGACCAATGGATGGGAGATCGCAGATATACCCCAGGGATTACCTCAGTGTCACTGCTTGACAGAGGCACAGCAAAATAATGGGCATAGGTTTCTTCAAAATAAAGGGGTGGCGAAAGCCACAAAACTCTAGGCTAGGCTTGTAAATGCCCTTGGGCAGATAGCCTAGTATGAACCTATGAACCTATGAACTATGAACCAAAGCTGCTATTTAAACTCCTGTAATCTGGATCATAGTCAGAGCGTTAGCCCTCTATGGCCCAGAGACAGGTTAATATCAGTTTTAAAGATTCAAATCAGCAACTTGATACTAGCTTACTTTTTAATGTATCTTACTTCTAACCACAACTTGTTAGTAAACATATTAACATTAAAGTGCACTTAGACTCTTATCCCTGCATTTCTTTTTTTACTGTTGTCACTGTCAGTATAATCTGTTCATTCACCAAATCCATAACTCATTTTCACATTATTTGCATGATTTGTAGTTACATACAACTTTTCATGCCAAACCTCTGCTAGCCTACATTTCTTTCAATAAACGGATGTCTGCATAAGCATTCTTGTGGGTGGCATTATAGTCTAAAAAGTTATATTTTTATTGTCCTATATAAATATTAACTGCAACTGGAAATCTCCATTTTTTTGTATTTAGGTTTCTCATTCCTTCTTTATTTGCACTTAAGCTCAAAGCCTTTCTTATATACTAAACAGAGCCTGGGTTAAGGGAGTAGCCAGGATGCTTAGAATTGTATGCCAATTTCTGGGATGTAGACCCTGGCCCACAACTGCAGCTCTACTCAAACTACAGAAAGTGCAGCCTTAAGCAAAAAACAAAACAAAAAACTATATAGCCATGATAAATATTAAATTTTTAAATAAAATTCTACCACATCTCTCTACAAAAATTGTTATTTTTAAAAGTGCACTCTGTGGTATATGGGGGTCTATCCTGCTATACCCATATCCTGGAAGCCCAAAGATAACTTGCATTGACTTCAACATATATGCTTCCATCTTGAGACAAATCAGGAGCTATGCTGCCCTGAAAAGGTTGGGGGCTGAATGTAAAGTTCAGTCTCTACTTCCATAAAATTCAGTCTTTTAACCTTTAACCTTTCTGCCTTGCACTGTGCTGTATTCCATAATCATAATCTTGAGACCTCACCTTCTGAGCATTGGTTGCCATTACTTACTTGAATAATGACATTATAATTCTTTCCACCTTTCACTAATAGCCCCTCTTTTGTCACACACTGATCAGTCTTAGAACTCCTTACAATGTTATGAAAGTGTATCAAAAGTTATTTATTTTATTTTACATTTGTTAACCGGGGGTGTCTGACTGAGCCGAAAAGGCCCTTTTTCAGCAGAGGCCCGGGGAGAAAAGATCCACAAAGAAAAATTACAGATACATTTAGTTATTTAGACATGATCAGTATACACACAAATTACAAAAGACATGTTTTTGCAGTGGTATGTGGCACATCAACAGTTACAGTGGAGAGAACAAGCAAAAAACATTAATTTAAAAATAAAGGTAATTAATAGACTTGTGGTGTACAGCTGAAATTTGGAACATAGGTAGAATACATACATAGTACACAGGTACAGTACATACACTGTAGATTAGCCAGTGTTTGTGAGTAAGATTGAAAACTATTATCAAGTGCTCTAGATTTAGTATGTATATGTTATCTGCTTTCACTAGCCTGGGGAGCAATCATGGCACTGCCAACTTTGCTTGAGATGTTGCCTGATGAGGTCTTTAAAGGAGGCTTTGGATGATGTATTTTGAATGCTAGTGGGGACAGAGTTCCATTTTTAGTCACTGAACTACTATATAGCGCATCTCCAAAGCTATTGTAGCTGTTGGTGACTTCTAGTAGTAGTTTGCTTGATGATCTAAGAGGCCTTTTGGCTGAGTGATGTTGTACTAGGTTTTTGAGGGCAGGACACTTATTGGGGGGGTAAGAGATAGAATGACAGAGGTAGAGCTGATTGTAGGTTAAGAGGAGGTTGGGCAGTTCAAGCCAGTGGAGCTGTCTCAAAGCAGTACAGTGATGAGTTCTATATGAGCAATTTGCAATAAAGTGGGCAATTCTGTTATAGCAGGCTTCCATTTTGCTTAGTTCAGTTTTGTTGAGATTAGTCAGAATGGGACATGCATAGAGTAGGGTGGATAGAAGCTGGGAGTGAGCAATGGCTGATCTTGTGTTGTTGGTAAGAAATGGTTTGGTATGGTAGAGTGATCCTAGTTTTGCATGTACTTTTTTAATAGTTAAGTTGAGATGACTATCAAATTTTAGGTGGGAGTCTATGGTTACTCCCAATAGCTTAGCCTGTGCCACTGGAGCGATTGGAGTAGCATTTGTGGAGTAAATAGTGAATTGACTGTTATCAGTGTTTTTGTTAGAACTGGTTATAAGCATAAGCTGAGTTTTCTTTGGATTGAGGATAAGTTGGGCTTTGGTAATGTAGTTTTCAATGTCAGAGAATGCTAGTTGAGTTGTTTGCAGGAGGGTGGGAATGTTTTGTGCAGCACAGATTAAGGTAGTGTCATCCACATACTGAATGATAGATGCATGCTGTGTGGAGGTATGGAGGTCATTTGTCAAGACTGTGAATAGTAGTGGTCCTAAGACAGAACCCTGTGGGACTCCTATAGTTATGGGCAGCTGAGGAGAGAGAGAATTTTCCCATTTCACAGCTTGGTACCTGTCAGTTAAGTAGCTTTGGAACCAGGTAAGAGTGGAATTTGATAGGTGATATTGGTTTAGTTTGTTTAGCAGGATTTGGTGTGAGACTGTGTCAAATGCTTTGGACATATCCAAAAAAAAGAGTTGACATCTGTAGGCCTTCATTTTGAGATGGTTTACTGTGTCTGTGAAGTAGAGAAGGGCTGTAGTGGTACTATGGGCAGGTCTGAAACCATGATGAGCAGGTTACAGGATGTTGCTGTCTAGGAGATAGTTTAGCATCTGGGTATGGATGCATTTTTCTAGGATTTTGGCCAGGGGGGAGAGTAAAGCAATGGGTCTGTAGTTATTAAGTTCAGTTCAGGTCCCGTCTTTATGTATGGGTGTAACATAGGATATTTTCCAGAGTTTGGGCACATAGTTTTCAACAACTGATCTGTTTATGAGAGTGGAGACTGGGAAATAGCTGGGGAGTAGGTCGGCTACTGTTGATGAGGTTTTTAGTTTGGAGAGCATGCTTTTGATTGAAGTGGTGGAAACTGTTTTGAGGGTAAAGCTTGTATTAGTGTTATTTGTGTTGGGGGGATAGTGAGGAAGGAACAGTCCTGTAATACTAAGGATAGAATTGAGTTCACAAAGTGGGAGCTGAATTGTGTTTCAAAGGGAACTTTAGTGTCAGGGGGTGATTGGTTTGGGGGTAGCCTTTTGGGTGGATTTTAGTAGCTGGTTTACATTTTTCCAAATTTTTTGGGGGTTGTGTTGGTATTTACTTTGTAATGTTGTGTAGTAGGATTTTTTTTTGTCCGGCCTAATGCATTTTTTGCACGGCTGCGCAGTTCTTGGTACTTAGTTAGGCTTTGTGTTTCTTTGTTTTTTGATAGTAAAGCCAGGCAGTGTCTCTGGACTTGAGGATTTGTTTGGTTTCTTTACTGAGCCAGGGGTTTGTAGAGGTTCTAACCTTGATTTTGCACAATAGAGTGACAGTGTCTAGGTGTTGTAGAAATGTTTTGTTGAAATATGCTATAGCCTGGTCAAGTGGAAGGGTTTTTAGGGGGTTCCAGTCACAGTTACAGAGTAAAGTGTTGAGGACCTCAGGAGAGAAGTTTTTTGTGTTTCTAGTGGATATATAGTTAGTGGTTTTGCATATGCTTGTTCTACTACGTATAATGTATATTATGGTGTGGTCACTTAAGGTGTCTGGGAGACTGCTTGTGTGAGGGTACAAGGTGGGGCTGTTAGTTAGGACCCAGTCAAGGATGGATTCCCTTTTAGTTTTTTTATCACATCTAGTTGGAATTTGGACTAGCTGCTGGTAGCCATGGAGATTTATTAGATTGCTTGGTGGTTCTGATATACGGTTGAACCAATCTAGGTTGAAGTCCCCCAGAATAAGGGTGTCTTGTGAGTATGTGGAAGAACACCAGGATAAGAAGTCTTCAAGGCTAGCAGGTGTATTACCAGGTGGAATATAGATCACAATTGTGGTGATGACCTTTTGAGGGTGAAGTTGAAGTTGTGAGATAAGTATTCCCAATTACTGGTGGAGGGGTAGGAGTTTGGTAATTGATGGACAGTTAAGTTGGACTTGTACAGTAAGGCAGTTCCACCCCATTTACAAAGTGGTCTGTCTTGTCTAATGATATTGTAGCTGGTAGGGAGAACTTCTGAGTTAGCTATGTTTTTATTTAGCCAGGTTTCTGTTAAAGCAACTATGTCTGGGGAGTAGTGTGCTATTGTGGCCTGGCATTCAGGTATTTTATTTTTGATACTTCTAATATTAATATTTAGCATTAAAAGATGGTTGGTTTTGCTGCTGTTGTTGATTTGCCCAGGGATGAAGAAAGTGGGAGTGTTATGTTCTGACATTTGTGTTGGAGCAGTTTGTTTTGGACAGGATGGATTTGGGCCTGAGTTGGGGTGGATATCCCCACTTATGGTGACCCTGGTGTTAAAATGGTGATACAGATGTTGGAGTTTGGTGAGGAGTGTGAGAAGGTATTGTGTTTTTTGAAGTAGGAATGAGAGCATATGTGTTTAGTTCTGAATTGGTCCGTTATGTAGTTCTTGAACAACTGTGGGCAGATATTATTATAATGTGTGGTGTCTGTATATGAGAGTGCATAATGTAGTGTTGTGCTACTAAGTTCGGGGATATTGCTAGAGTGATAACTTGTGGTGTTGTAAAGAATTATGAGTAGACAGACTAAACTTAGTTGTGTGATAGTCATGGTTATAAAGTTTAAATTGGTTCTAGGTGGGGGGTCTGAATAGGAATTATAGGATTGCACTATATGCAGACGGGGAAGTAGTGTGGGTGATGTAAAAAATGCCTAGTGGGAATGAGAGTGATTGGGAGTATTTTGTGTGGTGCATGTTGGTGTGATATAATGTGATATGACTTGAGGAGCTGTGATTGCTGGAGATGATGTGAGGGTGAGCTGTGGGTGTGGCTGTGATTACTATAAATGTAGAGGTAGTGGGGGTGGGAGGGAATAGGGGGCAGGGCAGGGGAGCGGAGAGAGCCTGAGCATTAGTGAGGGTGAACAGAGTGGGGCAGAGCCCACCAAGACAAGAAAAAAAAGTAAATATTACTTTACAAATCTGAACACTTTAAACAATTTTTTTAGTTCGTTAAATCTATTACCTGGGATGGAAGTGTATCATAAGTTCATTTATTTAGTTCTTTAAATCTATTACCTGCGATGGAAGTGTATCATAAGTTCATTTATTTAGTTCTTTAAATCTATTACCTGTGATACAACACAAATCCATCACCAACGATGTTTAGGCCAGCTGGAGGATAAAGATACTCAAAGGCAACGACTTCACAGCATTTTAGAATAGAAAAATACAAAGTAGAACTATTCAGGCATTAACAATAAATAAACAAACAAACAAATAAATAAGCAGTGGAATTGTTACAGCAAAAGAATATAAAATAACCAAGGCTATTCTTGAACGACCCCTGTGAAGAAGAAAATTCAGCACTGGTATAACCCTATTATAAAAATATAAAAACAAACCAAGCTATCCTGTCATGAAAGGTATTATGCAATAAATAACATTATCTAGGAGCAGTGTGAAGATGCAGTAGAGTACTTTAACCTGAATCTGACATCTTGAAAGATGACGTCATTGCTGGAGTGTGCATGTGTGATAAACTGAGATGTTGCCAGCCCATCTAACTGGAATTTTGTAAATAATTTTTATGTCATTTGTGATTAGTAATATGATTTGTATGCTTGCCTTAAACATGTAAGAAAACTATATGTTCTGTACTGAGCTTCAAGATTGTAACCACAGTGCACCCTGCTGGAAAGGAGCAGAAATGTGTATAAACTATATGCCTGTGTAAATGTATGTTTCATAGTAGAAATTGGAATATACAGAGTTAACTTGCAAAAAAAATAAGTTGATAAGTAAAAAGTTTTACGATGTGTTATAAAGTTAGTTTATCTCAGCTAGGGGCTTCTTTCTATTGTCTAGAAACAGAGGTAATTACAGGTTTCCAAGGTAATTGTTTTACGACTTTCAGTTTCAGGCAAGCTTCTAAGAGAGAATTGTCAGCTTCTGAGAGATAAGTATTTTTAACAGAGACATGTTAAAATTTAAGTTCCTGCTAGCCTGGGAAACTTAGGGAGAGGTGTCAAAGAATGATGTAATCTGAGATGATTTAGCAGTAATGTGTATTATTACCTTAAGAACTATCTCAGAGAGAAAGTCAGTGCATTTTGTTTCCTGTTCTGGACCTGTAAACATATCACAGGCACTTTTCCTTGCTCTGTAAGTAAGTTATTTAGAACATAGTTTCTCTTAGAGATAGATAGGAATATAGTAAAATTAGTTAGATGTTTTCTGTATTCATGTGAGACTGTCCTACAATGTTGTATAGGTCACTCCTAAATAGCCTTAGCCTTGGTCACACTTACTATTTGGATAACAGTGACATTACACAGTAGAATTGGGCACAGTTTGGTAAGGGCCTTTATAGTAGCTGATAAGGATGATTGGTGGCAGGTGGTACTACCATATAGTATGGGCAGAAGGGGGCATAGCTAGAGAACCTGTGCCAGCCTTCCCTAGGAGTGTCTGTGTGTTTGTATATAAATCAAATCTCAAAGTATGTGTGTGTGTGTGTGTGTGTGTGTGTGTGTGTGTGTGTGTGTGTGTGTGTGTGTGTGTGAGCTACTTGGGCAGGGACACGAAGCACTGGTTGGACAGAGAGATGCTGGAGGTTTATTGCTTGACCACTCGGCTGAGATCTGAACCCTATAGCTGTGTTAGTGGGATGTCTTATTGGGGATCTGGAGAGGAAAGGGAGAAACCAGCCCAAGATGACTGTGATCTCTTTGTGCTCTTAAGGAAAATTGTATTTTACTGTGTGTGTACTGTTCATCCTCCCAATGTGCATGTCCCTCACTGGTGTTAGTGGTGAGGATTGAGGCTCCTTGACCACTGGGTCAGTGCACGGGTGTCACAGCATGGATTCAGATAGAGTACAAAAATAAATCCATTCTTGCTAGCCCATTGAGGCAGAGGGAGCACATCCACTTGTGCTGCAGGCTACTCAGGTTTGGGAATAAACTGGAGCCATTGACAAGGACAAATGAAGGGATGTGATGAAGATAACTATGACCAGCTGTGCTATCCTGGAGGAAGAGTTTGGGGAACCTTAATACATATGTAACCTCTAGACCAGAGACCTCATACAGGGGAAAGCAACAGCATCTCTGATGTTACTATATTAGCCATTCCCTTATACAGGGATGTTGACCAGCTACCGCAAGGATGATGACTCACGGACTTGTGTAATCAACTCCCAGATACATCCCCCTGCTTGAAAGGATGAAAAGTGAGTTTCCATCAAGGCTGACTTCCAAAGGAGACAAGCAGCCCATCTAATGATGTGGATGTACCCCAAAATAGCAACTGTGGGATTGGGAGATGGGTATGGAAATAGGGAAAAATAGATGGAGATCTGCACAGCTCTAGAAGGGGAGAAGTAATAAAAAAAATAAACCATCTTTTTGGTAAAATGTAAAATGAAAATGAAAAATCTGTGAAAAAATTCACAGGAGACTGAGCACAAAAGAGAAGGACATTGCTGAGATTCCAGCAAAAACATCTTGCAAAAAACAAAAGACACTAGTGGTGTCAGTGTAGAAATCTTCTCTCAGATAATTTAGAAGAGTTACAAAATGGGTGTACTCCTTAGTGCAGCACACAAATCCTAGATAAACAGAAGTTTCAGTCTTTGGCAAACTACAGTTTCATTAAAATTTAAGTTAACTGTCCAGAAGAATATCACAATCTTCTTCATGAATCTGAAGTATGAGTTAATAGTAAAACCTACTTCTGCAGGAATGAAAACCACAATGCAACAGCTATTCAAATACATCTTTGTTTAATAACATAGCCAATTGCTCTAATTATAAAAAGAAAGGTGCACCAAATGGACAACAGGGCAGAATATAGTTCAGAAATTACCAGTGCCCTGTCATATCAGAGGCAAGAAAGCAAGTCTAAAATATAGAATATATATATATATATATATATATATATATATATATATATATATATATAAAGATGTCTGGGCAAGACAGAAAATGCTAGGCAGCAAACAGTCACAATACTGGTCCGAGAATCTGCCAAAATTCTGGACCTTGTATGGATCAAGTTATTAAGGAATCTAAACTTCCCATCTAGGGAATGAAGTTTATTTTAAAAGTTGTATGAGTTAGTATATCTTAGTGCATGTAGGACAACATTCTGCATCGTATGGTAAGGAAAGAATTCCAATTTGATATCTGTACTTACGCTGTAATAAAGTGAAACAATTTCTGATTCCAAAGTCATGCTAGTTTAAGTATGGGCCCATATGAGAAATTTATGTGTTGCTGTTAACATATTTAGCTATATTAATTAGGTTTACCCAGAACAAACAATACCTGACAGTCAAACTGCACATATTCAGGTATATCAGAATATCATCAATTGCTTACTCCATAGATCTTATTAGTAAAGTGCTGTTAGGCTATATTGAGGTTTTCAAAGTCTGCCACTGAATATGAGCAGAAATAGGCAATGTATGCAGTGATGGATCTCACAATCAACTGATACAAATGGAGGACAATGGATGCCTTCCTATAGGAAATGGCTTAAAGTATGTTTCATGTACTGGTGAAATATCTCATAATTATGAAACAGACATTGCATATAGAATATAATATATTGTCTGCAGGCAAATCTGCATTTTTGCAATGTCCACATCTGTCAATAATGGCATTCTTCATGACATAAGGATTTGATTTGTTGCTCTTACTAGAGTACATTACAGCATATTTCTTGATATTGAAATTCTCACCATTTTCAGCTGACGAATATTATAAAGTATCTAGGAATAACTGAAGTACATTACAGCATATTTTTCGATATTAAAATTCTCACCATTATCAGCTGACCAAAATTATAAAGTATCTAGAAATAACTGTAGTTTTTTCAAAGATGTTATGATAGCTCTAGTTTCACCGTCATCAGCAAATTTAATACATTAAATAATATGAGTGTCTGTTAGAATTGGCCACTGGGGTTCACCAAAAGTTACTGGTTTTAGTGGAAAAGTCTTATTTTAAATTGTGATGTAGAAGGATCTTCCACCAAGTCATTCAACAATCCAGAGACTAACATAACACTCAGGGATCTAATGGTTTAGACAGATTAGGCAAATCTTAACCACTGATAGTCTAGACCCCAAGGCATCAATGGCATTAGAACAGAATGCTATTAATATGATAAGGCATAATCTATTTTTGGAAGACCCTCAATGTGTTAGGCAGAGAAATCTAAAGTCATACCTAGTAAGACTGTTTTCAACACTAGTTCAAATCATATGTGTAAAATGGAGGTGTTTCTGTTACCCCTATATCTGGCTACCTGGGTCTTGTCCCTACATAAATTCACAGAAATGTACTCTGAATCCATGTGGTATCCTGTGACTTTAAATGATATTACTACAAAATGGTGTCAGCATATATGCGAGGATAGGTGAAAAGTCTGTAAGGAATTAGGCAAATATTAAATTACTCTAAATATTAAATATTTTTACTGAAAATCTCAATTTCATCAGTTCTCTTAAAGAGGCAGTAAAATACTGAAATATTTTACAAAGTTTATTATTTTTTTTCTAAAGTATTCCAGAATTCTTTCATTTTATTTGCAATTAAAACATTTTAGTTCTAGAAAATCTACATAGTTTATAAGGATTTAACTATGGTTTATCATTAAATGGAAAAATGATTAAGGTTTTCTGAAATGTGGCTTAAACATGACACTCTCAATCAAGTAACAATTAAGATCAGGTGAAATGTATATAAAATGTGAAAAAGTGTGTGTGTGTGTGTGTGTGTGTGTGTGTGTGTGTGTGTGTGTGTGTGTGTGTGTGTCCTTGTACTGGAATATAGTGAGTATTTATATCCTGTGTGTTTTCAGTCTTTTGGGATTCAGGATTTTGAATTACCAAGATTTGGAGTTTTCAGGATTTAGGATGTCAGTCTTATGGGATTCGAGATTATGGGTTTTCAGTCTTCTGAAGTGAATCCATACATATATATATATATATATATATATATATATATATATATATATATATATGTATTCCAGTACAAGGACACACAGAGAAACAAAGACTAGACAAAGCATTTTACTTTTCACCAAGTATGGGCAGGGGGGGCAAGCCCCACTGCACCCCCCCACATCCCCTGCTACTTAAATATATCAACTCCGAGATTGCATTTCACTACACTAACATGAGTTATGTTGTAGTATAGTAAGTTAGAAGGGAACATTACTAAGGTTACAACAGGTGGTCATGAAACATGTAATGGTATGTTCACCATTTTATTTTCTGGAGTTGATATATTTAAGTAGCAGGGGGTGTGAGGGGTGCTGCCCCCCACATGAGGGGTGCGGCGGGGCTTGCCCCCCTGCTCATACTTCGTGGAATGTAATATGCTTTGTCTTGTCTATAGTCATTGTTTGTACCCTGTGGGTTTTCAGTCTTTTGGGATTCAGGATTTTGAATTTTCATGACATGCGTTTTCAGGATTTTGGGTGTCAGTCTTATGGTATTCGAGTTTTTGGGTTTTCAGTCTTCTGAAATGAATCCATATGTGTGTGTGTGTGTGTGTGTGTGTGTGTGTGTGTGTATGTGTGTGTGTGTGTATATATATATATATATATATATATATATATATATATATATATGTATAGAGAGAGAGAGAGAGAGATAGAAATAAATAGATGTCAAAAACATGTATGTAAAGAAATGTCTATGTACAGATACAGAATAATTTATTGTCAAATTAATGACAAACAAATTGCATACTGATGTCAATGGTATATATAAATAATTTTAAACCTAAATCTATTTGGTGGAATTATATAATCAATAAACTGCATAAAAGAAGAAAAGAAATGTCACAGGGACTTCAGAAATAATCAAAACTCTGAAAATAAATACAGGCTAAACACATCTCAAAAGAAACGTATGGACTTCATTAAGGAATTGTAGTCTAACTAAGAGACTTGTCTGGATGCTAAAGTTAAGGGAGTAAAAAGATGTTTTAGAATTTTGTTCAAAAATCCAAAGAAATTTGCCAAGAATGCAATTCAGTACCACTTATTAACAACAAGATATGCACTGATTCTGCCTCATCCCTGTGATGTAGAGAGATAAAGTTCTGTCCTTCACCCAAATAACCTGAGTTTGATTAGCAGCCTAAGTGCTGAACTGACTGAGGCAGAGAAGATGGGCATAAGAAGCAAGTTTTGGTACACCCATCCTTTAGGAAAGGAGGTGGAGTGACCCTCTGCACCAATGACCCCAGCAGGAGTGATGTGAGATTGCTGATAGCAGCTATCAGGTTGGATGGTGCTCACAACAATTTAAGCCAGGAGGTATTCCTCACTGTATGAGGAGGCACTCAACAGCCCCACACAGACAGAGCAGATTATGCAATAGCCACCTGCCACAACAAAGAAAGAGGTAGGTGGGAGGTAATTAACCCTTATATGACTGAATGAGAGCCTGCTGACTCCTAGCTCTCACTTCTGAAGGGGAATGAATGAGTTGATAAACTCTCATCACTGCCAGGAAATGAAATGGTCTCAATAGTCCAGTCCTGGAAAAGGACACATTTTCTAGCTGTTGCCCTGAAGGGGGAATGATGTGTCATTAGGGGGTTGGAAGGGGAAGTCTAAAGCCTGGTCTGCAGGGTGGGAAGATGTTCACTGATTAAAAGATAAAATAATATCTTAAATGGCCACAGACAGATTGTGTGACAGTTTTGAAAGAAAAGCTTTGGAGCTTTGCATGTTAATTTGCCATGTAGGCCCATATTTATGAAGATATGAATATAACATCACTAAAAAATTAAATACACCAGCTCTGTGAATCAAGACAATATCCCTGATAATTTTCTACACAAAATCTCAGATAACTTACATAAACCTTTATGAATTATACTTAACAAGTATCTAACAACAGTATCTATTTTTGATGTATAATGACACATTATGGCCATCTCCATTTATTTATTTAGTTTACAATTGTTTACTGGGAAAGTCCAACTATACACGGGTCCTTTTTCAGTGGAGGCCCAGGAAGAAAAGCTCCACATTAAACAATATAAACAACAGTAACACATTTCAGGTATAAGTATACATATACATTATTGTGCAAGCTTATTAGTACAGGGTATTTATCATGTTTTTTGAGCACACATAATAATAAGACATACTTACCTTGTGGGGTATATACATATAGACATAGGTAACTGCAATGTTATTATCAGATGAAAAGCTTCAATTATTCCCAGATGAAATTTTCAATGAACAATAGTGCTACAATGTCAGGCTGTAGTTCGAACCAGAAATAAACATCCTTAGTAATCATAAGATATAATGTACTTTAATATAACAGTGCAAGTAAAATGGCAGTGCTATTGCTAGGTAAAAGCGAGAGTTACAGTTTATAGTAAAATAGAGTGGCGTTATGGAAATTTTGAGGTTAGGGTATAGTGCTAGGAAGGTAGAGTAAGAGATCATCCTAGATTGTTGCAGGAGCATAGCTATGTACAAGTTAGGTGAGTTTTTAGTCCTCTTTTGAAATGAAGTAGATTGGTATTGGAAGTTAATACATGAGGCAGCTTGTTCCAGGTTTTAGCTATGATGTTGGAGAAAAGAGAGTACCCAGCAGTGTTACTGGATTTGGATATGATTAGCAGGGTTTTTTTATTAGAGCAGAGGGTTCTGTTGTTTACATAGGGATGTATTAGGTGATTCCCTATTAGCTGATCGAAGACGCATTCTCTTGAATTCGTCTTGATTAAACTGTAAAGCGCGAAATGGCAAAATACCGTCCCGTCATATAAGCAAATTCTTTCCCTGGGAAAGAAACCATGCGGTCTCGGAGTTGGTATATTTAAGTAGGGGGTGTGTGGAGGGACACAGCCTCCCACATTAGAAATAGTTTGTGGTGTGTGTGTGTGTATTGTGCATTTATTTCTTGGAACAGCGATATTTTTCCCTGGGAAAAAAATTGCTGTTCTGATTGTTCGAGATTGTAAGGTTTCACTTACATGGGGTCAATGAATCAGCGTTCGCTTTTCTAAGTGTTTGGTGATTTAATATAGACCCTATTAGGTCAACAAGGGCCGGGTTTTTTTTGTGGTTGGTAGAGCATCTTATGGGCCATGGTTAGTTGGTTGTAGACTAAGAGTTGTGGGAGTTCTAGTCATTTGAGTTGTTTAAGTGCAGTGCAGTGATGTGTCCTGAAAGGGGAGTCTGTGCTGAATTTCACAATTTTGTTATAGCAGGACTCTAGCTTTGTCAAGTCTGTTTTTCGGAGGTTAATGGGAATAGAAGAGGTGTAAAGGAGAGTTGAGATGAGGTGTGTTTGAGCTATTGTAGTTTTTGTTGAATTTGTAAGATACTGTTTATATCTGTATACCATTCCTAGTTTTTTATGAACTTTCTTTATAGTTTGTGAGATACAGATGTTGAATCTTAGGTTAGAATCTATCATGACCCCCAGGAGTTTAGTGTGACATATGGGTCCATGCTCAAAAGGATTCATTACTTCAGATCCTCAGAATTTTAAATAATAAGTGAGTGCAGTAAGACATTATCTAATGCCACTGTAGCCTGCTTTTTATATGTATATTAATAAACATATCAATTAAGAACGATGTCAGATATGAGGTAAAAAAACTGTTGACAGATGAAACCCTAACTGTAACACGTGACCCAAGTTTAATTAGTGGATAGGGATGGATACTTGTAGGAGTTAGCCAGTGAAAGGAGGAATGATGAGGCTTAGCCTGTTCATCTGTCTTTGGGGAGAAGGGTGGCAATAACATGATGATGTGGGAGAGGCATTCTTACAGTCCCTTTGGAGTTCAGGACCCAGAATAATGTCCTGGCTAGGCATGTGTGTTTGGGCTTGGGCAATGTTGCAGCCTAAGGGTCAGAGCAGCGACACTCCTTGATCATGCTTATTAGACTACAGCGGCCTTTCATGTATGCATTATTCTTATGGGAGTAGGGCCTAACTCTAAGCTGTGTATGATCATGGAAGTACTCCTGTCCTCTCAACCCCCCTCCCCACCCAATGGCATTCACTTCTCCAGTCAGACAGGGGGCTTGTGACCGAGGCCAGCAGGGATATTCATACATGGATTGGGGATGGGTTGAGCCTGTGGGGGAATGCCTCATTACTACAGTAAGTTCAAGTCCACTCCACACCTGAGTGTTGACTCTGAATTAAAAAAAAAAAAAAAAACATTTTGAGTATTAAAAGCAATTTACTGCAAACACCTTGTAAGATTCATTTGGCTAAGGCATTCAGGGTAATGTCTCATAAATTAATAAAGTTTGATGATGTCAGAAAAAGATTTTGAAAATTAAACAATCTACTGTATTTGGCTAAGGCCTTTAGAACTGAGTCACATAAATGCATAAAAGTTGATGAGGTCAGTAAAAGATTGTATATATTAAGACATTTACTGTGAACACCATGTGGTTGCATTTGGTTAAGGCCTTCAGAACAATGTCACATAAATGCATAAACGTTGAAGAGGTCAACAAAAGGTTTTGGGCATTATACAAGTTACTGTTAACACCACCGACTTGCATTTGTCTAAGACCTTTAGAGCAAAGTCAAAAAAAGGAAGGTTTATGAGCTCAGGATGTTAAATGTGAATGGACACATTGTCTAGTGAGTTGAACAATGATTAAACAATAGAAAACTTTTCATGGAATGCCTTCTATTGGACTTCGTGAGAGTAACCAGCTTTGTCCCACAGGGCTGGACTCTGTTTGGGATATTGTTTTCTAACATCATGGTCCAAAAGGAACTTTAGTTCAATAAACATGCAGATGACATCATACTCCATGGTAGTGACATCTTCTTTAACTGCAGCACTCCAGCAAGAATGTTTATGTAAAATTCACACTTGAGGTAACAATAGTTATTTATCTTTGAACTCCAAGAAAGCAAGCAAGCATAGTCAACACTAGGAAAAAAAGATGACAATTTTCAAAAGACAGATTGATAGTTATTAAATACAGATAGCTAGAATTGATCCATAGACATTATATGAATAGTAAACTCAGATTTGATCAAAATGTGACCATACTGACTAAAAAGTTTACACGCTTGGCCATATGATAATCAAAGCCATAGTTAAAACAGGAACACACAGTGCCCACTGACCCTCCCCACCATTAAAAATGCTACCCTCATTTGTGATTACTAAACTAGGCACATGACCATTAAGAAAGCTCAAAGATTCCTATTTAAGAAAATCCCTGGGTGGTAAAACAAAACCTACATAGACTATAAAAATTGTCACTTTTTTGATGTCATACAGACTCTCGAGAGACAATGACTATCTTGTTTTTGAGATATCAAATGATTCATCCCTGTTTTGCAAACATAGTAACATGGACAATGATAGGTCATCTGTTACTAAACATTAAAAATTAACATTAGTAAATAAAGGAACTAAAGCATTATGTGACTGTCATACTTAAGTACAAACTTCCTAATATCATTAAAGAAAGTAGTTCATTAACCAGTTTCAAAAACAATACCAACAAATGCACTGGTACTAAAAAATGTATACGTTGGAAAATGGTATTCGTGTGTCTTAAGGGTTATAAAAATGATAACATATCTTTTTATTTCACTCATTTATTAACTGAGCAGTCCCACTGGTATGAGTATCCCTTTTCAAGGGTGATCCAGAAGCATAGTCTATTAAGTGACTTACTCACAGTAACACCACAGGCAAATGGAATCAAACTTTGTTTGGTGGCCTATGGGAACTAGTTTGTTACTAGCTCAGAACCTTAGTCCTTTGTACTGTCAGACTAAACATATATGAATCTATAACAAAGATAAAAGTAAAAGCTGTTGCACACCGTGTCACGAGGAACACCAGCAGTATAAAAGCCAGAATAAAATAAATAAGTAAAAAACAACTGCTGGTGTTCGCTCCAAATTACCTTGTTTGTTATACGAGCAAATGTCCAAAAGTATATATATAGTCCCAGTCTATTCAGACCAAAAGCAAGTTGAAAAAAACGACTTTACAGTCCAAGAATAAAAACGACTATGCAGTCCAAAGAAAAGACAAAAGTGTGGAGGCTCCAAATAATATTAAAAAATCTGTTTTATTGGATCAACAGACAGACGGTTAGCGCTTTCGCATGAGATGCTTTTTCAAAGCAATACATTTTCATTCTGAGATACCATCATTATATACTTAAATTGCTCATAAAAATCAATCAAAGCATTAACTTTTTAAAGAAACAAACACCACTTCAGATAGACATATATAAGGAAACATCTATAAAATATATTCAAAGTTACTATGTTTCAGAATAAAACTGCTGCATATAAATACATTTGAAAATATAAATTAAAATGTATCTTGATATAAAGAATAAAATAACAATATTCTAATATGCAAAAATAAAATTCTTCTATGTTCAACACTTTGCAAAAACATACATGTGTAAAACTATTTCTTGCATAAAGAAGAATTTTAAAAAATTTCCATGTAATAAATCTTAGAAAATAGACTATACCAAATACCTCAACTAATTATGTACATTATTAAATAATATAATATAATATACATATATGTGTCTATGCTTATATATGCATATGTACATGCTTTGTTTAAATGCATGTATATATACAAACAACATACAAGTATAAAAATTATACATGTAAATATATAAATATATGAAAAATATATATATATGTATAAAAAATACATATATATAATATAATATAATAAATTTTCTACACAAAACTTCACTTAACATGGTCTGACTCTCCTATTTTTTAACATGGGTTTTAGAGGAACCCTATCATTTAGCCCAGGGGCAAAGTGTGCCCTGTTTTTTATGATCCATTGGGCTTCCACAGATTCTGTTAATTTTTTTATATCACCCCCCCTCGGGCACTAGGTTGTAATATTTGTAAAACAGAGAACGTGAAACTGTGCGTACTATCCTTATCTAGAATATGCTTTGACAATGCATTAACCTGTGATTTAATTCGAATCTGATAAAGATGTTCTCGAATACGCTCTTTTAACATCCTATCCGTTTTTCCTATATAAAAAGACATACAGGATACGCATCTCGCTAAATATACCAGGTGTTTAGATCCACAATTTGCATTTACTTTGATGTTAAACATTTCTCCTGTAACTGGATGTATAAAATTAAAAATATTAGATACATACTTACAATAATTGCATTTATAACATGGATTAGTGCCATGGAATTCAGGGTATATACCTTTGATTTTATAATCAGAACAACAAAGTAATCTGTGCAAGTTTTTCTTATTTCTATAGGCAAAACTGGGATGTTCTTTTATGAACTGTGAGACTTCTGGATCCAATCTAAGAATGTTCCAATGTTTATTGATGCACTGTCTTATATCTTGAGTATCTTGAGTATAGCAGAGTGTGTATCTAATAGCATTTTCCTCTGAACCCACAGTAGTATTATTTCTGAGTCTATACTCAGACATACCAGTATCAGAAAAAATGGGAGCTGCACTTCCTTGTCTTAAGTCCAGAACCTGCCGAAATACTTCATTAACTTCTTTGCAATTATAATGCCTACTTTTAAATCTATTCACTAAACTATCCATCTCTTGCTCAAAAAGCAAGAGTATATAATGATGGAATCTCAGAATGAAAATGTATTGGTTTGAAAAAGCATCTCATGCGAAAGCGCTAACCGTCTGTCTGTGGATCCAATAAAACAGATTTTTTAATATTATTTGGAGCCTCCACACTTTTGTCTTTGGACTGCATAGTCATTTTTATTCTTGGACTGTAAAGTCGTTTTTTTCAACTTGCTTTTGGTCTGAATAGACTGGGACTATATATATACTTTTGGACATTTGCTCGTATAACAAACAAGGTAATTTGGAGCGAACACCAGCAGTTGTTTTTTACTTATATATGAATCTAGGACCACAATGGAAGAGCTTGAAGAGATACACCTAGGAAGAAGAGGGAAGAGGTAACATGGGAGCCCTTGAGATACACCAGCACAGGTGCAGACTATAACAACAAATGGAGACCAGTTTCATACGAAAGCATGGAGAACACCAAAACTGGAAGAGAAACTCAACTTCAGGATTCAGCACTTACTAACAGTGCTTAGTAACCACTCCTTTTCACCATATTTACAAATAGATGTAGCACAACCCCCCCCAACATGCTACATTGGTTCAACATGCAGAAGACTTGTCCCTCATATGCTCTACTCCATCTCTATCGTCCCTACTCAACAAAACCCAACAATCCTTTCTGGACATAGAAAAATACCTTAATAACTCACAGCTAATTCTTAATGCTTCAAAAACAAAACTTATGCTGTTCTCCAGTAGTAAAAAAATCCATAGACACCATGACTTTTGCCATTTACTCATCTAACAATACTCTTATTGAACCCGTTGAATATACAAAGCTATTAGGAGTCATCATTGACAAAGACCTCAGATTTGATAAACACCTATTTCTAATTATCAAGAAAGTCCACTTTAAATTAGGCTCCCTGTACAGACTAAAGCCCTTCTTAACTGATTCCACCAGACAGAACATCTGCAGAACTCACCTTCTATCCACCCTCTTATATGCCTCCCCAATTTTCACTAACTTAAGAAAATGTGACTTAAACAAAGTAGAATCCTGCTACTACAAAGTAGCCAGATTTGCTTCTAATCAACCTGCAAGAACTCATTACTGTAAGGTACTTCACTAACTCTGCTGGTTACAACTCCCTAACTTTCTCACCTATAACCAACTTGTTCTAACTCATTTTACCATCTACTACCTGGATAACTGCCCATCTTTAAGCAACCTAGTTCAGCCTTACTCTAATAATAGAACACTGAGGTCATCCAATAAACTGCTCCCGAAGGAAAACAAGTTCAATAATAGTCACAGGGACTTGTCAAAACTTGGAATGATATACCTCAAAATATACTTGGTACAAAAAATACTCAAGTTCAAACAACTACTCACAAAATACTCACAAGTTCAAACAACTACTTAGAGAACACCTTAGCAATACTTGGCTTTGCTCCTGCACTAAACCAGATTAGTAGCTCTAATCATACCCATCACCTTGCTCTTTCCCCTACTGAAAGTACCCTCTGCGTGGATCTCTCTCCTAATCTTTCTCCATCCCTTTAACTTCTTCTTCTATCCCTCAGTTGCCCAGTGTCTTTCCATCACCTATCAGCTGACTGCATTGTTCTCAACCTAAAATGAGTATACTTGTATGTATTTATGCAAATGAGTATACATGTATATAATTATGCAATAACTGTTCAATATGTTTGAGTGTTTGGTTAAAACGTGTATTGATGCTCATTGTGCTAATTCTTGTTACTGATTTTATTATTTCACTTTTCTAATGTCATATTAATTTTTTTCTTTCCTCATGTACTTCTTATTTGGCATACACTATTGCTATGTAATGACTTTTTGCTGTGTTTATATTGTAGCTAGTGGAGCTTTTCTTCCCAGGCCTCAGCTGACAAAGAGCCTTCATAGACCCAGTTGGACTCTCCTGGTAAACAAATGGAATTAAATAATAATAAATAACTGGTAACATAATGCATACAGCTCAAAGGGCACAGAAATGCTAAACATAAATGGATATCTACACCACAAGAATGGACTTAATAATGTTTCTGTGTGGAAAGTCCTTAATGTGGACTAATGAGGGTTATGCTACTCAATGCTAAGAGTTTTAATCTCAAAATGCACGTGCTTGAAGCACTCCTCAGTATGGAGAACGTCGACATCTGTGCAGTAGCTGAAACCTGGTTCAAGGCTCCACAGAGCACCCCAGCACTACTGGGCTACAACTCATACCACACATTTCGACCACAGAACATGGACCGAAACACAAAAGTAGGGAGTGTATCCATATTCATCAAGGATAACTATACCTCCAGGTTAGTGGCGCAGCATGATACCTCTGAGATCATCCATGTGCAACTAACATCAGGCAAATCTGTAATGCAAATTGTGGCCAGCTACAGATCACCCTCCATGACCCAGGACCACCACTCTGCCTTTCTGGAGACACTGGAAAACATGAAGGTCCTACCGAACACCTTGATATTGGGCGATTTCAATTACCCTACCGTTAACTAGGAAAAATACTCAAGTACAAACTCCCAGGTCCAGCGCTTCCTGGAATTTATCATCTCAAATGCCCTGGATCAGCTGGTAAACTCCCCTACCAGAGGTGAAAACATATTGGACCTGGTCATCACCAACATGGGTGACAGGTGTCCACACTGGAGGTCAACCTGTCACTGGTTAGATCAGACCATAAACTAATCACTCTGGATGTCCACACCACACCACCACCCCCAATCAAGGAAACCACAGTGAAAAAGCTTTCTATAGCAAACTTCACTTCACCTTACTTAAGACAGAGGTGGTAAGTTTCACAGCCCCCACGCTAAAGGATAACAGTGTCTAAGATGCAGGAACCTTTACAAATGCACTCTATGAGCACCTACAAGGATGCATGGATCATGCCATCCCTAGCAAAACCAAGACTCACTCCCCTAAGAGAAGGAAACAAGTCTGGTGGACCCCTGCCATAAACAGGCTATACAACAGAAGGAGAAAACTAGTTCAGAAAAAAAGCAAATCCCAAGAAGGAAAGACATCCCTGATCAGTATCAGTAAGAAACTAAGGTCCCTCATAAAATCCTCCAAGGCTAACTTCGAAAGAAAAATAGCCAAGGATTCAAAATATAACCAGAAAGCCTTCTTTAGCTATGTCAAGAATCTAAGTGACAACAGATATGCTCTGAGCTAGTGCAAAATAGCACAAAATATACTGAACCTACTGATATTGCCAACATCCTGGCAGATAGATTCAGTGTAAACTTCACCCCCCCCCTCACATCCAAAAAGGTCCACAACAATACCGGAAAGGTGTAGTGCCCCAGAAATCACAGATGCATGGGTGAAAACAGACCTTTCAAAAGCCAAAAGCACAGCGTCAATGGGGCCAGATGGTGTGCCAGGCTGCATCTTGCATGAACTACAGAACAAACTAACCACCCACCTAAACACACTGTTCGACCTCAGCCTCTCCACAGGCTACATGCCCATAGAATGGCACACAGCAATTGTTATTCTGCTTCACAAAGGAGGGGCCACAACTGACCATGGTAACTATCATCCCATAAGCCTGACTAGCCTGGTCTGCAAGGCTATGGAGCGCATCATCATGGAACTCATTAACAAAGACATTGGGAACCTCCAAACACTTGACCCAACTCAGTTTGGCTTTGTTAAGGGCAGATCATGCCTACTAAACCTGATTGACTTCTTCGAGACAGTCACCAAGGCCATAGATGAGGGGAAGGTGGTTCACACAGCCTACCTTGACCTTGCCAAGGCTTTTGACACCATTCTCCACTCGGGAATTATAGAAAAACTCACCAGCCTGAACATAAACCCCTATGTCACGAGATGGGTTGCCAACTGGCTTACAGACAGAACTCACACGGTAAGAATAGCGGGCTCCAGGAACGACTCTAAACCAGTCATAAGTGGTGTCCCATAAGGCTCGGTCCTGGGACCCCTACTGTTTGGCATATACTTCTCAGAAGTACAGGCAAACACAGGAGGACTATGGCTAACCAAGTTTGCCGATGACTGCAAACTGGGAGCCATAATTGACTCTCAGGCTGACACGGACATTCTCCAAAAGGGCCTTACTGAGATGGACACCTGGTGTCAAAGTCATGGTCTCAAGCTAAATGCCAAAAAATGCATAGTCATCCCGTTTGGGAAAAACAAAACACCCATGAATTACCACATAGGTGGCAGCCCCATTAATACAGAAGAGGAAATAAGAGATCTGGGGACCCAGGTAGATAGTAATCTCTCCTTTGACAATCATATTGCCAAAGTAGTTAGAAAATCCTTCTGTGTAGCCCATCTAATTACTAAAGGGTTCACATCTAGAAATAAAGAGGTATTAGTGCCCCGCTACTCGTCACTCATCAGACCCATCATAGAGTACAATGCCCCATTTGGGATGTACTTCACAAGACACTTCCAACAGCTGGAAAGACCACAAACGTACCTCACCAAGAGGATTACTGGCCTCAACCATATGTCCTATGCAGCCCGACTGGAAAAGCTCTGGCTGTACTCAGTGGCATATCACTTACTTAGAGGTGATCTCTGCTTGACTTACAAAGCCATGTCCAACTCAGAATTGATGGACATGCTCCACCTAAAGAAATCCAAATCACTGCGAGTCACTTGCTCTAGTGAGCTAAACCTCACCACAACAATAAATAGAACATGTTGGAGGGATAGATTCCTGTCACAGAGACTCCCCATGCTTTGGAACAAAATTCTTAACTACATTAGGCAGAGCCCCTCACTAACACTCTTCAAGAGAAACCTTGACGAGTGGATGGGTAACAGAAAATACACCCCTGGGATCACTTCATTGGCTCTTCTTGACAGAGGCTCAGTTAATTAATCAATGGGGCGGCAAAAGCTGACACACTCTGGCTAGGCTTATAAATGCCCTCGAGCAGATAGCCTAGTACCTACCTATGAACCTATGAACAAAGGATGAGCTGTTATGCCGGACCAGAACTATGGGTCTGAGGTGAGGAACAACACAAATGACAATCATGTCCCTAATGCCACAGTTGTACCAGAGATAAAGGCACCCTAGACTGTCATCTGCATCTTGCTACACACCACAGAGTAAAACTTCTGTTCCTGTGCTAAGTTCCCTTCAGCATCAAAGATGACAAATTCATATCCAAGATGAGGAGAATGTTGTTGTGCTGGGTATTTATTAATGAAGTGTGCCACAGATGAAGGCATTCCTAGAGACAAAGCAGGAATGAGCAAAGTTATAAAAGCTACTGTTAAGCATAATTGTCTGCTGAGACCTCTGCAGTTGTGTAAATGTTCTTGTTAGAAAGGCAGCAGTGCAATATACTAGAGTTTATAAATGCTCGCACAGTATGGCATTGCAGACATGAAATGCTTCAACTGCACATTGCAACTGCATGTTTTGAATAAAATTCTCTTCAGGTGTACACATCCATTGGTCTGATTGTTGTACTTAAAATGCACATGAATACAAATACTGTATGGCCTTTCAGCATGCTGATATTAACCAGAAGTTACTGTCACCATATTACACTGTCGGTGTACTGTTTGTGCAGTTGTGGCCTCTAAATATGCACACTGCTTACCTTTGCATGACATATGTGTTCCACCACAGCATGGGATGTTTATCATTTCCTCCTTATCACTAACTGTAGACAGTGCAGAGATAACAGAGTGGAAGTTGCCACTGTGGTGCTGCTTCTGTACATCCTACTCCACGGCAGATGTACCAAGTAAATAACTATTTAGGACTATCTACCAACATACCTATTGGACTACATACCTTCTACACTGTGAATACATTCACTTCCATTTCCAGTATATAACAGTAGTGCATATCTCCCTCTATATTGTGAATATATGATTGTTATTGCTATTATTTGACAGTACTACACTATACTTTGAAGATATTTTCATTTTCATTGATATTGTCCTATACATAGTGCATACTTTGACTGTCATTGCCATAGGATGGCAGCACTGCACATGCTCTGTACATTGTGTGCATATTCAATGTCATTGTCATTATCTGACAACACTGCACACATTTTCTACATTGCGTACATATTCACTGTTATTATCAGACAACATTGCATGCATTCACTGTAATTATTATTTCATAGCACTGAATGTACCCTCTAAATTGTGTACCCATTCACTGTCATTGTTATCTGACAACACTATACATGCTTGATATCTTACACAAATTCACTGTCATTGATATTACCTGACAGTACTGCATGCACCCAATACATTGTGCACACATTCACTGTCATAGTTATCTGACACCAGTGCACAATCCGTATACAGTGCTTGCACATTCAATGTTGTTATCATTATCTTTCAGCACTGCATACATGCTGTACACTGCACACACATTCACTGTCATTGTTATCTGACAACACTGCACAAATGCTCTGCATCATGCACAGATTCACTGTCATTGTTGTTATCTGACAGCACTGCATGCACTGGATACATTGTGTACAAGCTCACTGTCATTGTTATTTGACAGCACTGCCTGCACTCAAGACATTGTGCACAAGCTCACTGTCATTGTTTTTATCTGGCAGTGTTATGTGCACCTAGACATTGTACATGCATTCAGTGTCATTGTTATTATCTGACAGAACTGCATGCACCCTATATTTGTGTAGAAGCTTACTGTCATTATTTGACAGCACTGCATGTACCCTATACATTGTGCACATATTCACTGTCATTTTTATTATCTGAAAAGACTGTATGCGTCCTATACATTATACGCACATTCACTGTCACATGCACCCTATACATTGTGCACACATTCACTGTCATTGTTATTTAACACACTGCATGCACCCTATACATTGTACACACATTCACTGTCATCAGCACACCATACATTGTGCACACATTCATTGTCATTATTTAACAGCACTGCATACATCCTATACAGTGTACAAACATTCACTGTCACATGCACACCATACATTGTGCACACATTCACTGTCACCTGCACACCATGCATTGTACATACATTTATTGTCATTGTTATTATTTAACAGCACTGCATGCACCCTGTACATTGTACATACATTCACTGTCACCCTCACACCATACATTGTACACACATTCACTGTCATTGTTATTACCTGACAGCACTGCTTGCACCTTATACATTGTACACACGTTGACTGCCTCACACATACAGTATACATTATGCACACATTCACTATTATTATTTTTATCTGACAGCACTGAGTGCACCCTATACATCATTCACAGGTCCTTAATGCTCTCTCTAAGACCAAGAACACTGCATCAATGGGCCCAGATAATATCCCAGCATGCCTTCTAATTAGCATGAAACATGACCTATCAGGGCCTCTGGAATTATTATTTAACTGCAGCATCCAAACAGGCTTCATGCCTCATGAATGGAAAAAGGAAACAGCCATCCCTCTGCACAAAGGTGGGCCATCTACAGACACTGGAAACTATAGATCCATAAGTCTCACTAGTCTTATATGTAAAGCCATGGAAATAATTATTATGGAGATGATCAATAGAGTTACAGTAAACCTCCAAACACTGGACCCAACCCAGTTTGGTTTTGTCAAGGGCAGATCATGCTTACTTAACCTGGTGGACTTCTTTGAGAAGGTCACCAAAGCATTGGATGAGGGCAAAATTATTCACACTGCCTACCTTGACCTGGCCAAGGCATTTGACACAATACCCCACTGGGGAATTGTTGACAAACTCAAGAGGTTAGGTACAAATCCATATGTCATCCAGTGGATAGCCAACTGGCTCAAAGATAGGACCCAGGAAGTTAAAATTGAGGAATCCACCTCTACAAAGAGGACAGTCACAAATGGAGTCCCTCAAGGATCAGTCCTTGGACCACTCCTTTTTGGCATTTACTTCTCAGAAGTCAAGGCCAATGTTAGCGGTCTCTGGCTGACTAAATTTGGAGATGATTGAAAATTAGGAGCTGTCATTGAATCTCACATTGACACAAATGTTTTTCAAGAGGGCTGACACAGACAAACAACTGGTGTCAGAGCAATGGACTAAAACTAAATGCCAAGAAATGCATAATAGTATCCTTGGGAAGTTATACATTCCTGGTAACTATCGTATTGACAACACAACTCTTAGAGTTGACCCAGTAGTCAGGGACTTAGGGACACACATAACTAGTAATCTAGCCTTTGACCATCATGTGTCAACAGTGGTAAGAAAATCATTCTATGTTGCTCAACTTATAAACAAAGGTATGGCATCTGAGTCCAAGGAAGTCATTGTTTCACTGTATTTGGCATTCATCAGACCTATCATTGAGTACAATGCCCCCTTTGGTATGTACCTAACTAGGCATATCCAGCAATTGGAACGTCCATAGAGGTTCCTCACTAAAAGAATATAGGATGTAAGTAAAATGTCCTATGCAGACCGCCTCAAGGCTGTATCCCTGTATTCAGTCTTCTACAGGCTTTTGAGGGGGAGATCTATGCATGACATACAGGGCATTGCCAGACTCCACTCTGACTGACCTCCTGTATATCCACAAAAGAAATAGCACCACAATTGCCCATTCTAAAGACTTAAACCTTGCCTGTGATATAAGTAAGACCTGCTGGAGAGATAGGTATGTATCCCAGAGACTACCCCATCTATGGAACAGGCTCCACATCCATGTGAAGCAGAGTTCCTCCCGAGCCCAATTCAAGTGCAACTTGGAGAATTGGATGGGAAACTGGAATTTCATCCCTGATTTGGCACCTATGTCTCTAATGGACACAGGCAACCTGTAAATGGTTCATCTCCCAGACCCATGCTTACATTTATCAAGGGTATCAGAACTTGTCAGAGATTTGGGATGCATGGCTAGTCTTAAAAAGGTGCATGTGGTCATTAGCCTAGCAAACACCTTTGAACCTATTGCTATTGTTATCTGGCAGCAATGCACACTTTATTCTGCAATGTGCACACATTCACTGTCATTGTTTTTATCTGACAGCACTGCGTGCACCCTATACATCGTACACATGTTCATTGCCATTGTTATCTGGCAGCAATGCACACTTACTCTGCTTTGTGCACACTTTCACTGCCTTTGTTATTACCTGACAGCACTGCATGTATCCTTTACATTGTGCACACATTCATTATTATTGCTATTAATGGCACCACTGCAGACACACTTTACATTGTATACACATCTGGCAGCTCAGCAGTGCAGCTGTGTGTACCACTGGCATGCATTGCTTATCTCATGTTACATTGTAATGCACTGCTTCTTGCTTCAAAGCACTGGTGGCCACCTAGCTATGCCTCAGTGCTGTTTCTGTCATGGTTATATGCTTTGTCAGTAGCAGAGCAGTTACTGGAATCTCCTTGTCTGACATTTATGGATTCCACATTGTCCGCAGTCTCTACTATTTGCCTTGTTTTGGGACCATAGTATTGTCCATGGTTACTCTACCCATGAATTTTGCTTCATTACACAGCTGAAATATATAACTGTTCCAAAACATCAATAGGCATGTGTACCTATTAACTATATAAAAAAATTAGTTCTCTGTGCATTTCATTTCAAAAGTCTAAAAATCAACATTCAGGAATTCAGTTATCAACATTTTGTGATGTCAACTAATTGCATTCTATTGATTATTTACACTGGCAATCACAGATTCAACTTTTTGTTTTGTCCAACTTAGCACTGGCACCTGGGAACATGACATTCTTTGCTGAGCATACATTTGATGACCGATTTCTTGAAACTTGATCATTTGTGATAATGCCTGCATTTGTAATCAAGATTTTGATACTGAGGTTTTTATAAGTTATATTTATGAGCTTCACCCCAGAGCAACTTGGTTTAAGATAAGCTCTCTAACTCACAGCTCCAAGGTCCATGGTTCAGTAGTGATTTTTGGTCACACTTTGTTTAAAGTTTGCATGTTCTAAGTGTGGTTTGTGGATTTTGTTTAAGTGCTCCACCTTCTAATCAACTTCCAAAAACATGCCATTTAATTGGCTGCATTAAATGTTAATAGTATGTGCTTTTGCTCTTCTGACCCCAGTCATGGCTGACAAGGATCTTTAGACCACACCATGTACCCACTTAAAAAAATGTTAAATAATTGACCAATGCACTTACCCAGTAAACAAATGTCAAATAATAATAATAGACCTTATAGCTAACAGACACACACACACACACACACACACACACACACACACACACACACACACACACACACACACACACGCAGCCAAGGTAAGTAAATTTTGTTTTATTTATAAATCTTGGTATTATAGAAAGCATGTTTAGCTACGATTGCTAAAATCTTCTTACTGATTTGTTAGAGTTTATCAGCTTTATACATCAATTTAAATGATTAGATTATGCATGCAATATTTTGCTCTCGACCAAGAAAAAATATAATTACTGTGATAAAATTTCTCTCTTCATTTTTTCACTTTTCCAGGTTTGAACTGTTTGAAAATGCCAGCAATACATGGAGAACAGAAGGCATGAATAATCTGAAATACCACCTTCTGTCAGTACAGTATCTTCCACTCTATACAAACATCACAGCTGACATTGGGACAGACAAAGGGGAAAAGCAACCAACATGAGCATGAAGCTTCCGTCTATCATATCCATGTGTCAGTAATGTGTCAGCTTAGTGCTGAGGTTATATGAGTGCGTAAACTTATGGGGATCTGCAAGCACTTCACCAACAAATATTAATTCATTATGAGATGCCTATCAAAATGAAGGGACTATCAAAGAATTTGGTCATGATCTTGCATACTTACAGGTGTTTTTCTGTTCTTATTTGGGGAAGAGCAAGGTAGTGCATTTTGCTGTCTGTTGCATTTGATAGTTAAGATATAAGTCATTCTATCATCAAGATATTCAAAACGTGAAATGACAAAATGCTACACAGCTATTAGAATTGTTACTGGGATTTATGAGATGCTATTCTATGACGCCATTGTTCCTATTGTATCAGCAGCAGAGTGCCACAGTTACTGCAGACAGTGTTAAATAATTGTTTTAGCCAGTCTGCATGGTTTGAACTACCTCAAGAACATTCTGGTGCAGAAACTGCCCTTGAATCAGAAACAAAAAATAATATAATCATGCTTTTGCCATGTGGACTTCCTGAATAAATAAGATTTAAATACATAAGTGTTTATTGTGACATAACTGTTTAGTATACAGTGTCATTTTCATTACTGCTTTATGTTGGATTTTCTTACTATACATAATAGACAGAAAAAAATGTTCCGAGTTAACCTGAAACTGATACAAAATTCATTCCACTTTCACTGTGTAATTAAAAGAATCTTTGGCTTTTAACTGAGTTTTTTTTTAAAAAAAACATTACTCATTAAAGCAATTGTGTATATGAAAAACTTAAAATTTTATAGCACAACATGTTCAGTGATATGAAAACATGTCACTTTAACAGGTTTTGTCCAGAGACAATGTAGTTGGTCTTGAGCTACATAAAAGAGCTCATGTCATAAGATTCTACAGTATCCAGGGCGGCTGTTTGAGCTCAGTGCAAACATGTCCAGAGATGTGCTTTACTTTTATTATGATGAAGTTCTACATGTCCTATACACTGCAGGGACAACGTACCAGTAAAGGTCTGTTCCTCTGTGCATGCTCTTTGCTTCAACAGTTTTAGTCTTGTACATGTGAAAAGCTACTTGAGAAATGATCATGTTACTTACATATATAATTGCACAAACAGAGCACACAGGACTTGTGCCTGCAGTTGGTACAGCAACCTCTTAAACCGTTTCTTTCGTTTCTTCATGACTGACATTGTGAGACTGTTACACACCCATTCGTTTCCAGTTCTTTTCTCACCAGTCTGGATTCAGATCTGTCAATGTCTTTTATTGTATCACTATTTCTCCTGAGAGAAACATTTGTATGACTTTGGTGACTTGTTTTGTATGATTGCCTGTTTTAACTTCAGCCAGCACTGACAGACAACTCTGCAGGAAAAGAGATTTGACAATTATGTTTGGATAAACTAATCTTGTCCAGCAGCAATAACAGTTTGTACCTCTTTCCTTGGTTCCAAGGATTATATAAAGAAATACATTCACTTGCAATCAGCCTAAAAAAAAACAAGTCACTGCAGAAAGGAGAACTTGAAAATAACCTGCAGCTAAAGGTTAGCTAAATCTGAGACTAGCCAGAAGCATGCAATATACAAGTCTATGCCATATCATCATAAAACAAGAAGATAAAGTTCTAACTACCAAAGCTGTCTGTATCAGCATTATTAGCTAACAACTCTGTGCCAACAGTATACCCTTAGACTTAACCTTGTTATCCCTGATAAAGGCTATGCTGGAAAGCATGGCTTCTCAGGTGTGAGGCTAACATGCATTACATTTCACTGAGTCCTCAACTACACAATGTGACAGCTCAGTTGTTAGCCTCTTTGACCTGTATCCACCGTACCACAAGTGCATGGCAAAGACCATACCCATTAGAGGCTATAATGCTATAAAACAGAAGTATACCTGGAAGATGAGCTGGGCCCATCCTGAAACTTGTACATAGGTTCCATATAAGGCAGATAATGTGTTCAGGCCCCTGCAATATAATCCTTCCAATGAGATACCCCAAACCTAGTATCAACAGTGAGGAATACCATTCACTATGTAACTACCTTCAATTTCTTGGGTAGATAATCTAGAACTCAGGAGGGAATATTTCCCCTCTCTACATTTAAGCAGCAACCCACAACTGCGTATGGGTATCAGAGGATTAGCCCACAGCTGGTATAGTTTAATCATGAGGGCAAGGCTTACCTTTCTTAAATAAGGTCTTCGTTTAGCTGCACTGTAGTGTTCCTCCGTGTTCTTCTGTGTTTGTGATTCTATTCCACATGTGTAGAGGAGTTACATTACCATGCTTGCACATTACATCATGGTGTTCTGGAAAAGCAATGGCTTTTTTCTGTGCTCTTTTTTTTTTCTCTTCCCTTGCCATTATGGGCTCTTAATGCAAGAAACCTAGGTAAAGCCCAACATAATGGGGATGCAAAGGCCCAAAATAGGGGCAGACTTTATTGTTCTTATAAACTTAGAAAGTTACTGCAAAAGGGAGTTTTGTGTTAACATGCATTTTTCTGAAGGGTATCAACCATTAACCTTAAATGTCTGTCATTATTTAATAACTGCAATCTGCAATGGCTTGCCAGAAACTACATTTTTAGGAGGAAAAGACCAACACTATTAGATAGAAATCTGGATGTTTAGTGAACGTTGAGAAGTACAAGAGTCTGCCAAGACTTTAGGTTGGATAGCTCAGAAATAAAAGGAAAATTAGGTGCATTTTGTGTTTCTTTAGTTTTGCAGAAAGTACCTGATATTTCCTTGAATTCTGCTCTGTCCTCCAAGCATATGCCAAAAGTTTGGCCACTCAATGGTTCTTTAGTGACTGGACATTTTTCTATCAGTATATGCTCGATTTACAAAGGGCATGCTGTTTGGGCTGTCCAATCAGTGTGCAAATTTTTGAATGACAATGAGCTGTTAGTGTATAATTTACATCGACATTCTGAATTACCTTCACAGTTTGGTGTATTGATAATGCATCATATTAGACAAGACTATGGAATTGTTAGATCACTTTCTTGATTCTTAGAAGATAACTTCCATTAAGCACCAGTAGCTGTAATATTTGCTCTCATATTGTCTAGGTAGCCTTTGACACAGCAAATATAGCCTTTATAGCTGCAGAATCAAGATTACCATCTACCTACCTTGTTAAAAATTTTGGCCAGCCTTAGATAAGAACCCTTTCTATGAGATTCTACTGTCTGGGCCTGAAGTAGCTGTTGGTAAGAAATGGATAAAGTAGAGGATCCCAAAAGTTTCAGCTAGAGAATTTTAATATCTCCATCTCCCTCTTCCTATATGGACCTTTAAAAAACTACAAAACCTGACATCATTCCTGTTCTGGGTATTTCCATATCTATAACCATCCAATCAGCAGCAGTGCTATTAGGGGCAGTATTGCAGGAGACAGATGTCAGCCCAGGGTTCAAAGTTTCCACTTTGCTTGTACAGCTGACTCATCAAAAGACTATGACAACATTCCTGACTCTAAAACCAATGTCAGCCTTCCCTCTCAGATGAGTGATTAGAGTAAGAGTCATACTCCATGTGACCCAGTGTCCCAAATTACAACTGGCACTTGGTTCCATTATCATTTCTGACACCCTGTTAGTTCAACAGTTCAAAGGACAGCAGAAAATGTAACACTTGCTGTACTTACTAAGAACTTTTCAGGTGAGTCTTCAGAGACTCTACAAAAACAGGTTTTGCTTGCTCCTTCTTTATTACCCTATCCTCAAAAATGAATGTTTCTTGGTAACATTAGCAGGTCTAACTTGTTCATTAAAAGACAAAATATTTTTGTAGTCTCTTTTGAGTGTGGGGTGTGCAATTAAGATCCACTTGCTCAGCTGTTGACTTGGAGGAGGAAAACAAATCTGTAAATGTAAAATCTTTAATAGACTTTTTCCACTACCCTCGTTGGTGGAGGGACCACAATGATGATTATATTAAGTAGAAATGTTGCATCAGTCGGATCCCCAATCTGTGAGGGTATAATGGGCTGCTCCTCCCAGAGAAACCTCTATTCAGTTTTCTAGCTTCAGCCATTTGCTTTTGTCTGCAAGTGTTTTCCTAAAGGATGGCTCCAGAATGAGCATCCTCAGCCATCCCTTTTTAGTTCATCTTTCTCTGCCTTTACTGGGTACAGAATGGTCTCTCTGAACTTATTGTGAGATTAAAAATCACAAAGTATTACTGAACATACATGCAATTCCAAATAGGACCCAGTCAGTACTAGTTTTTACACTCCCCTTTAACTGCTATACTCATTAAGATTATTTGGATGTACATGACAGTGTCATCAGCTCAACACTGGAAGTAAGCCATCAAGTTATATGTCCACTTCACTGTCTGGGTCCTGGAGGCCCCTCAATACATCCCTAGCTGGACAACACTGTTTCTCTTTTTAAGGAAGTCACTGTAATTCTGAATACCATACTAGTTAGAGACAAAGAAAGATGTGCCTTTCTAGATTTTTCAAAATGCAAATCACAACTGTACTACTAGCCAATGTATTTTATTAATAGCTTTATTTGATTATTTGCAATAATAAATGTAACTACATGTATTAATATACAGCACATTGCTGCCATCAGTATCCCTGAAAATTTAGTTTCCTTAGAAATCACTTTGGAACAACCTTCAAAATCCATGTCAAAGGCTAAAAATAATACTTCGATGGGACCAGGCAACATACCAGTTTACATTCTCATCAGTGCAGAGTATACACTACCTGAACTTCTAATTCAACTGTTTAACCTCAACCTATCCACAGGATTTATGCGTGATGCCTGAAGAATAGCCATGGTGACTCCATACATAAGTCAGCACCTCCACAGACCTGGGTAATTATAGGCCTATCAGCCTCAACAGTCTTAGATGCAAAACCAAGGAATGTATTATTGCAGAACTCATTAATGCAGCTATAGGAAATTAGCTGAGCTAGACCTCGGTCAGTTTGGTTTTGTGAAGGGCAGGTATAGGGTTGCCACCTATCCATTTTTTTTCTGGACATCAAACTGATTATCCAGTAGTTCAGAAAACACTGTACAAAACTCCAGGTTTCTGTTTCAGAAACAGACTATTGGAGTTTCTTAAATCGGCAGATTTACTATGCTTTTTTACAGAAAAGTAGAGTAAATCGGCAGAAAAAAGGCATTTTGAATGGAAAAAAGGGGGCATTTGCTGTTAGCTGATGTCATTAAGATGCCACAAAATGGTCAGAAAGTGGGTGGAAATGGGTGGAATTACAAACAGTGCAAGGGGCATGGCTTTGGTCTGGTTTTAGCCACAACGAAAGGTGGCAACCCTAGGCAGGTACTGTGTGTTGAACCTAGTAAGCCTCTTTGGAAAAGTTTCAGAGGCTGTGGAGAGTGACTGCTCATTGCATACTGCTTAGCTCAACATGCTCAAAACTGTTGACAATATCCAAACATGGTATTACTGAAAAATTAGACAAACAGTATAAACCCCTGTATTGTTTGTTGGATTGCAAATTGGCTAACCAACAGTTCCCGAGTTGCTGGTACCCTAACTTAACATTTTAACTAGTTTGGTACCACAGAAATCAGTGCCAAGCCCTCTCCTGATTGGCATTTACTTTGCAGACATCCAAGCCGATATGACATGTGTGTTTGACCAAATTTGATGATGACTGCAAACTGGATACTGTTATCTACTTACTCACTGATACTGAACAGCTCTAGCAGGAGCTGGAATATGTAAATACCTGATTTATTTAAAATAGTCTCAAGCTCAATGCAAAAAAAAAGAAAAATCAGCATAGTAGCTTTTGGCAAAAAAGTTGCTCCCACCTTCTACTTTATAAATTATACACTTCTTCAGACAGACACACAAACATAAGACCTGTATATCTATATGGACAATTATCTTTCAATTGTCATGTTTCCACCATAGTCAGGAATTTTTCAAGTTAGTCTAGTTAGCTTTCAAGGGAATATCTTCCTGGTCTAAAGAAATCTTTCTACTGCTGTAGTCTTTCATTATCAGACCCATCATCAAGTACAATGCCCCTTTGATATAGATAAATCCTAGCATTATCACTCAACTGGAAAGGCCCCAAGGATTTCTAGCCATGAAAATGTAAGGAATTAAATCTTTCAACTTTCGTGATGGAGTACCATGCATCTGGTCTTAAATCTTTCAACTATTGTGACTGAGTACCTCAACTCTCCTTGTACTCAGTAGCCTACCAGTAGCCTAGTAGCTGTTCTGAGCCATGACAGAGCCAATCTTATTTAAACTGACATTTCTTTGATAAATCAATGGCTATACAAATATTAGCACTAGGGACCTAACTCTACATCAAAATATATGAAAGACTTGTAGGAGAGATAGTTTCTTAACTGTACATATTCTCAACCTACGGAATAAGTTATCACTGCAGGTTAAACAAAGTATAGCTTTTCTGTCTTTAAAGCTAGTCTTGAGGCCTGGATGGATAGACATACATTTAAACCAGGAAAGGCAGGTATGGCCCTTGATTTGGTAGACAAGCACTATTAAATACCCAAGATGGGTGACAAGACCTTTTAAATGTGTTTACTTAAAGGTTTATATTGATAGACAACTTATGGTCCCTGCGCTTGCTTCCCTAGCATTGTTTCTATGTCTATGTAACATTATAATTTCTTATTTAGAAGACTTTGTGGTACACTTGGAGATAAGCTACAATAAGAAGCAATAACAATGTAGCTTAAATAAACTAGTTATCATTGTTACAAAGTTACTATCTAACTGAAAACAGTCAATCTCAAAAATCAGACCCTTTGCTGATGTCTTCCAGTGAAAGATGCATATCTTGTGTCTGTTTCTTGAAATACCATAGAGTTGTTTTTACTGTTAATTCTTACTGGGCTTGACAGATGCAAGCTAGAGACTGCAGTGAAGCCATACATTAAAGTAACCATTCTGTCAATCCTCCTCCTCCATGCAAATGGACTGTATGTGATAAAAGGGTGGCCTAATGGTTAAGGTGTTTGCTTTGCAAGCACAAGGTGCAGGGTTTGAGTCTCACAAGGGATAATTGGCTAGGCTTAAAATGGCTCGCAAAAGGAGTTAGCCTAGTATACATCTATTTACACTCTATGACAGCAAGTATACTTATATCCCGCATCTTTGCTTGCCACCCTGGCTGCTTTGATTTGTCATTCACTGGGAACTCCAGAATGTATGCAATGAGTAAACTTTAGAATAACTGTCCTGTGAACATGATTATTGTGCAGGCTTAACCAAACGTCTGACAACAGAGTCTGTTAAGCTCTGTGATCAAAAGCAGTGAAGTAGCATAAAGCTTTATGCATTTTCTTAATGCCAAGAGAGCCTCAGCCCAAATCTGACTCTTAGACAAGCATAATGGATAATCTGAACACAGTGCTTGTGATTACAAACTTGTACTGGACAGTATTATGTGGTGGTTCAGTTTAGATGTCATTGACTCATTGACATGGGAAGCCTTCACACTTTTGATGTTCTGACCACTTAGAAATCTCTGACATTGCTTGTCATGAGCAGCATAATTTCATTGAAAATTATGGCTGCCAGGGGAAGCATCAATACAGTGTCCACTGTCTAGAGTTCTTTCCAAAAGTCTTTCTATTTCAGATCATAAACTTCCCTAAAGAAGTCTAAAGTTATCACTGCAGTTAAACTTAAAATCCTTTAAGTCCTTCAACAGTTCCATTCCTATTCCTTTTTCTTTTCAGTCCAACCACTAAGTCCTAACATTTCCTGTGATTACATTTGGGAGAGTCTGAATAATGTTGCCTGACTGCAATATATTTTTAATGTTCAGAAGTTCAGCAAGCTGCATTGTGACGTTATCTGATAAACTCATCATGTGTCAGACCTTAGATACAGCAGGTACGCAGTTATGATGCTAAAATCCTGCTGTATGTGTGTGTCAGCCATTGGATACAGCAGGTGTGCAGTTATGATGCTAAAATACTGCTGTATGTGTGTGTCAATCCTTGGATACAGCAGATACGCAGTTATGATGCTAAAATACTACTGTATGTGTGCATCAACACTTGGATACAGCAGGTATGCAGTTATGATGCTAAAATATTGCTGTATGTGTATGTCAGTCCTTGGATACAGCAGGTATGCAGTTTTGATACTAAAATACTGATGTATGTTGGTGTCAGCCCTTGGATACAGCAGGTGTGCAGATATGATGCTAAAATACTGATGTATGTGTGTGTCAGTCCTTGAATACAGCAGATACGCAGTTATGATGCTAAAATACTACTGTATGTGTGCATCAACACTTGGATACAGCAGGTACACAGTTATGATGTTAAAATACTGCTGTATGTGTGTGTCAGCCCTTGGATACAGCAGGTATGCAGTTATGATACTAAAATACTGCTGTATGTGTGTGTCAGCCCTTGGATACAGCAGGTACGCAGTTATGATACTAATATACTGCTGTATGTGTGTGTCAACCCTTGGATACAGCAGGTACGCAGTTATGATGCCAAAATACTACTGTATGCATGTGCCAGCCCTTGGATACAGCAGGTGTGCAGTTATGATGCTAAAATACTGCTGTATGTGTGTGTCAGTCCTTGGATACAGCAGATACGCAGTTATGATGCTAAAATACTACTGTATGTGTGCGTCAACACTTGGCTACAGCAGGTATGCAGTTATGATGCTAAAATACTGCTGTATGTGTGTGTCAGTCGTTGGATACAGCAGGTATGCAGTTTTCATACTAAAATACTGATGTATGTTGGTGTCAGCCCTTGGATACAGCAGGCATGCAGATATGATGCTAAAATACTGCAGTATGTGTGTGTCAGTCCTTGGATACAGCAGATATGCAGTTATGATGCTAAAATACTACTGTATGTGTGCATCATCACCTGGATACAGCAGGCACACAGTTATGATGCTAAAATACTGCTGTATGTGTGTGTCAGCCCCTGGATACAGCAGGTATGCAGTTATGATGCTAAAATACTGCTGTATGTGTGTGTCAGCCCTTGGATACAGCAGGTACGCAGTTATGATGCTTAAATACTGATGTATGTGTGTGTCAGACCTTGCATACAGCAGCTACGCAGTTATGATGCTTTAATACTGCTGTATGTGTGTGTCAGTCCTTGGATATAGCAGATACGCAGTTATGATGCTAAAATACTACTGTATGTGTGCTTCAGCACTTGGATACAGCAGGTACGCAGTTATAATGCTAAAATACTGCTGTATGTGTGTGCCAGCCTTTGGATACAGCAGGTATGCAGTTATGATGCTAGAATACTGTTGTATGTGTGCGTCAGACCTTGGATACAGCAGGTACGCAGTTATGATGCTTAAATACTGATGTATGTGTGTGTCAGACCTTGGATACAGCAGGTACACAGTTATGATGCTAAAATACTGATGTATGTGTGTGCCAGACCTTGGATACAGCATGTACACAGGTATGATGCTAAAATACTGATGTATGTGTGTGGCAGACCTTGGATACAGCAGGTATGCAGTTATGATGCTAAAATACTGCTGTATGTGTGTGTCAGCCCTTGGATACAGCAGGTACGCAGTTATGATGCTTAAATACTGATGTATGTGTGTGTCAGACCTTGCATACAGCAGGTACGCAGTTATGATGCTTAAATACTGATGTATGTGTGTGTCAGACCTTGCATACAGCAGGTATGCAGTTATAATACTAAAATACTGCTGTATGTGTGTGTCAGCCCTTGGAAACAGCAGGTATGCAGTTATAATACTAAAATACTGCTGCATGTGTGTGTCAGCCCTTGGATACAGCAGGTATGCAGTTATGATACTAAAATACTGCTGTATGTGGTGTCAGCCCTTGGATACAGCAGGTATGCAGTTATAATACTAAAATACTGATGTATGTGTGTGTCAGCTCTTGGATACAGCAGGTATGCAGTTATGATACTAAAATACTGATGTATATTTGTGTCAGCCCTTGAATACAGCAGGTGTGCAGTTATGATGCTAAAATACTGCTGTATGTGTGTGTCAGTCCTTGGATTCAGCAGGTACGCAGTTATGATGCTAAAATACTGCTGTATGTGTGTGCCAGCCCTTGGATACAGCAGGTATGCAGTTATGATGCTAGAATACTGTTGTATGTGTGCGTCAGACCTTGTATACAGCAAGTACGCAGTTATGATGCTAACATACTGCTGTATGTGTATGTCAGCACTTGGATACAGCAGGTACGCAGTTATGACACTAAATTACTGCTGTATGTGTGTGTCAGCCCTTGGATATAGCAGATATGTAGTTATGATACTAAAATCTGCTGTATGTGTGTGTCAGCCCTTGGATACAGCAGGCACACAGTTATGATACTAAAATATTGCTGCATGTGCATGCCAGCCCTTGGATACAGCAGGTACGCAGTTATGATGCTAAAATACTGCTGTACGTGTGCATCTGCCCTTGGATACAGCAGGTATGCAGTTGTTAAAATAAAATACTGCTGTATGTGTGTGTCAGACCTTGGATACAGCAGGTATGCAGTTATGATGCTAAAATACTGCTGTATGTGTGTGTCAGCTCATGGACACAGCAGGTACACAGTAATCATGCTAATATGCTGCTGTATGTGTGTGTGTCAGCCCTTGGACACAGCATGTATGCAGTTATGATGCTAAAATACTGCTGTATGTGTGTGTCAGCCCTTGGACACAGCAGGTATGCAGTTATGATACTAAAATACTGGTGTATGTGTGTGTTAGCCTTTGGATACAGCAGGTATGCAGTTATGATACTAAAATACTGATGTATGTGTGTGTCAGCCCTTGGATAGAGCAGGTGTGCACTTATTATTCTAAAATACTGCTTTATGTGTGTGTGTCAGCCCTTGGATAAAGCAGGTGCACAGTTATGATGGTAAAATACTACTGAATTTGTGGGTCAGCCCTTGGATACAGCACATACACAGTTATGATGCTAAAATACTGCTGTATGTGTGTGTGTGTCAGCCCTTGGATACAGCAGGTATGCATTTATGATTCTAAAATACTGATGTATGTGTGTCAGACCTTGGATACAGCTGGTAAGCAGTTATGATGATAAAATACTGCTGTATGTGTGCGTCCACCCTTGGATACAGCAGCTATGCAGTTATGATGCTAAAATACTGCTGTATGTGTGTGTGAGACCTTGGATGCAGCAGGTATGCAGTTATGATGCTAAAATACTGCTGTATGTGAGTCAGACCTTGTATACAGCAAGTACGCAGTTATGATACTAAAATACTGATGTATGTGTGTGTCAGCCCTTGGATAGAGCAGGTGTGCAGTTATGATTCTAAAATACTGCTGTATGTGTATGTCAGCACTTGGATATAGCAGGTACGTAGTTATGATCCTAAAATACTGCTGTATGTGTGTGTGTCAGCCCTTGGATACAGCAGGTATGCAGTTATGATACTAAAATCTGCTGTATGTGTGTGTCAGCCCTTGGATACAGCAGGCACACAGTTATGATACTAAAATATTGCTGCATGTGCATGTCAGCCCTTGGATACAGCAGGTACGCAGTTATGATGCTAAAATACTGCTGTACGTGTGCATCTGCCCTTGGATACAGCAGGTATGCAGTTATTAAAATAAAATACTGCTGTATGTGTGTGTCAGACCTTGGATACAGCAGGTATGCAGTTATGATGCTAAAATCCCGCTGTATGTGTGTGTCAGCCCTTGGACACAGCAGGTACGCAGTTATGATGCTAAAATACTGCTGTATGTGTGTGTCAGCCCATGGACACAGCAGGTACGCAGTAATGAGGCTAATATACTGCTGTTATGTGTGCGTCAGCCCTTGGACACAGCAGGTATGCAATTGTGATGCTAAAATATTGCTGTACGTGTGTGTCAGCTCATGGACACAGCAGGTACACAGTAATCATGCTAATATGCTGCTGTATGTGTGTGTGTCAGCCCTTGGACACAGCAGGTATGCAGTTATGATACTAAAATACTGGTGTATGTGTGTGTTAGCCTTTGGATACAGCAGGTATGCAGTTATGATACTAAAATACTGATGTATGTGTGTCAGCCCTTGGATAGAGCAGGTGTGCACTTATTATTCTAAAATACTGCTTTATGTGTGTGTGTGTGTCAGCCCTTGGATAAAGCAGGTGCACAGTTATGATGGTAAAATACTACTGAATTTGTGGGTCAGCCCTTGGATACAGCACGTACACAGTTATGATGCTAAAATACTGCTGTATGTGTGTGTCAGCCCTTGGATACAGCAGGTATGCATTTATGATTCTAAAATACTGATGTATGTGTGTCAGACCTTGGATACAGCTGGTAAGCAGTTATGATGATAAAATACTGCTGTATGTGTGCGTCCACCCTTGGATACAGCAGCTATGCAGTTATGATGCTAAAATACTGCTGTATGTGTGTGTGAGACCTTGGATGCAGCAGGTATGCAGTTATGATGCTAAAATACTGGTGTATGTGTGAGTCAGACCTTGTATACAGCAAGTACGCAGTTATGATACTAAAATACTGATGTATGTGTGTGTCAGCCCTTGGATAGAGCAGGTGTGCAGTTATGATTCTAAAATACTGCTGTATGTGTATGTCAACACTTGGATATAGCAGGTACGCAGTTATGATCCTAAAATACAGCTGTATGTGTGTGTCAGCCCTTGGATACAGCAGGTATGCAGTTATGATACTAAAATCTGCTGTATGTGTGTGTCAGCCCTTGGATACAGCAGGTACACAGTTATGATACTAAAATACTGCTTTATGTGCTTGTCAGACCTTGGATACAGCAGGCACACAGTTATGATACTAAAAATATTGCTGCATGTGCGTGTCAGCCCTTGGATAAAGCAGGTACGCAGTTATGATGCTAAAATACTGCTGTACGTGTGCATCTGCCCTTGGGTACAGCAGGTACGCAGTTATTATAATAAAATACTGCTGTATGTGTGTGTCAGGCCTTGGATACAGCAGGTATGCAGTTATGATGCTAAAATACTGCTGTATGTGTGTGTCAGCCCTTGGACACAGCAGGTACGCAGTAATGATGCTAATATACTGCTGTATGTGTTTGTCAGCCCTTGGACACAGCAGGTATGCAGTTATGATACTAAATTACTGGTGTATGTGTGTGTTAGCCCTTGGATACTCAGGTATGCAGTTATGATACTAAAATACTGATGTATGTGTGTGTCAGCCCTTGGATACAGCAGGTACACAGTTATGATGGTAAAATACTACTGTATTTGTGTGTCAGCCCTTGGATACAGCAGGTACGCAGTTATGATGCTAGAATACTGCTGTATGTGTGCGTCAGCCCTTGGATACAGCAGGTATGCAGTTATGATGCTAAAATACTGATGTATGTGTGTGTCAGACCTTGGATACAGCAGGTAAGGAGTTATGATGCTAAAATACTGCTGTATATCCTGTATCCTGAAGACACTGGAGGGTATAAATGTATCTCCAAACACCATTATATTGGGTGACTTCAACTACCCGAATATAGACTGGGAACATTACTCAAGCCCCAACTTTCTAGCCCAAAGGTTCCTGGAGTTCATAAATTCAAATGCCATGGAACAACTAGTCACCGTTCCCACAAGAGGAGAAAATATACTAGATCTCATCATCACAAACATGGAGACAAAATGCTCCACACCGGAAGTATATCCCTCATTGGTGAGATCAGATCACAAACTAATCTCACTGGAAATCCACATCCCACCCAAACCCCAAACAAAAAAGACCACAGTGAAGAACTTCTCTAAAGCAAACTTCACACGACTCAAGACTGGTGTGGTACCCTTCAAGGCCCCCGAGCCAGTGGAAACCACAACCCAAGCTGCGGAAGCCCTTACAAATGCCTTCTACAAAGACCTCCAGGACTGCATGGATCAGGCAATCCCTAATAAAACCAAGACTCTTTCCACCAAGGGCAAACGTCCAGTCTGGTGAACCCCAGCCATAAACAAACTTTACAATAAGAGGAGAAAGCTGTTACATGGTAGAGCAAAATCCATAAAAGAGAAGACACCCTTGATCATTATTAGTAAAAAAATACGAGCACTCATAAAATCATCCAAGGCCAAGTTTGAGAGAAAAATTGCCATAGATTCAAAAGACAATCATAAGGCCTTCTTCAGCTATGTTAGAAACCTGGGTGGAAACTCCCAGATATGCTCAGAATTAGTCCAAAATGATACAAAAATCACTGAACCCACAGACATTGCCAACATAATGGCAGACAGGTTCAGTGCAAACTTTACCCCCCTCTGCCTCCCAAAAGGAGAGATAACTATCCCAGTGGAGTGTAGCCTCCCAGACATCTCAAATGCACAGATGAAAGCTGCTCTCTCTAAAGCTAAAAACACAGCATCAAAGGGACCGGATGGTGTCCCCTGTGTGCTACACGAACTCAATGAGGAACTAAACCTGCACATAAGGCAGCTGTTTAATCTTAGCCTTACCACAAGATACGTGCCCATGGAGTGGCGTACGGCAACTGTGGTCCCACTCCACAAAGGCGGTGCCTCTACGGACCCTGGTAATTACTGCCCCACAAGCTTAACAAGCCTGGTCTGCAAAGCTATGGAGAGGATCATAATGGAACTCATAAACAAAGACATAGGGGACTTGCAGACATTGGACCCGACCCAGTTTGGCTTTGTCAAGGGCAGATCATGCCTTTTGAACTTGGTAGACTTCTTCGAAACAGTCACCAAGGCCATTGATGAGGGAAAGGCAGCCCATACAGCCTACCTTGACCTTGCAAAAGCTTTCGACACAATACCCCACTCGGGTATTATAGAGAACCTTACTAGCTTAAATGTAAACCCATATGTCACAAGATGGGTTGCAAACTGGCTAAAGGACAGAACCCACAGGGTTAGAGTTGCTGGCGCCATGTCAGACTCCAAGCCGGTCACAAGTGGTGTCCCACAGGGCTCAGTCCTTGGCCCCCTGTTGTTCGGCATCTACTTCTCAGAAGTACAGGCAAACATAGGAGGACTATGGCTGACAAAGTTTGCAGATGACTGCAAACTGGGCGCCATGGAAATAATCCACGAAGTAGTAGGCTCTTCCAAGCAGCTTTATTCACATACAAAAAACACCAGTGCTCCACCACTGACCTAGGTTTCGTCCAAAATGGACTTCTTCAGAGTGTGTGGAAGCATAAGCATATATGCACAATCATCAATTAAAATAATTAAACAATTAATCAATAAAAACAATCTCAAACAATCTACCTATTATAAACTGGTTAACTAGCGTAAAAAACTTTAAATAAGTTGCAAAATTACTTCCTTAAAGGTCAGAGAAAATCCTAAATATTATATGTAGATATATTTAATTACAATGTAAGTAAAAAGTAAAAAATGAATAATAAATATTGAACATACCATGCTGTACAAGTGTATGTTGAAATAACCTAAACATATTAAAGTAAAAACTAAAAAATAAATCTTAGTGTATACTAAAAATCTATATAAAGAAATAACTATATTAAATCTAAGCAATTTAATATAAACAAACATGTATATTATTGATGCAGATATAGAAATACCCAAATATTGTATGTTTATTGTATGTTTATAATATGCTACATTAAAAACTTGTGAACTTTAACCTAATATGTGTTTAAGCCTTAGATAGGGTTTGATGGAAATGAACTCATTTAAGCCTGGATAATAATGGGCATTCAAACACAATTGCCATTTAAGCTCACATGTGTCCAGATGATAGTCTGTTGTTCTCCCCTGTGCATCTTTTACAAGCTGTTGTATAACACAGAATAAAAATTTATGGTCACTGTGAGCTATAATATGCCACGCCAAGGCATTGGTGGGTCTAAGATGCTGTATATCCAGAAGATGTTCTCTAACCCTATCTCTGAATCTTCTGCACGTCTTTCCCACATAAAATGCCGTGCACAACTGACATTTGGCAATGTATATAATGTTGGTAGATAAACAATTATAATGTCCATTAATCTTAATGGAATAGTTGTTAACCTTTATCTTGTTACCTGTTGTTAAGACAAAGGTACAAGTGGAACATCTACCACATTTGAAATTGCCCCTAGCTTTACAAGTCTTTGTCTCTACGAAATTACAATTTTCCAACATTCCTTTAAAACTCCTATCCTTCCGAAAAATAAACTTGGGTTTACGGACAGAAAACCCACTAAAGTCCTTTAATCTAGATAAGGACGTCCAATATTTCTCAATAATCTTGATAATATCGTCAGTGTCTGCATTAAATGTTAGAACAAAAAGGAAATGTTCTTTACCCAAGTCCTGTTTTTGATTTACATTGTCATTAAACAGATCCTCTGAGCTCCTAAGAATAGATGTGATGTTACCAGTGCCTCTTTTTAATAAAATTTCCTTCCTAACCTCTTCACACATTGTTTCTGGGTACCCCCTATTTAAAAAGAGACCCACCATAAAGTCTAGTTCAGCCGCAAGGTCAGAATCCTCACTGACCATGCGTGCTGCCCTCACCATTTGACCTTTAATGATGGCTCTCTTCTGGTGTACTGGGTGCCAGCTGTCATAATGGAGATAGGAGTTAGAAAAAGTCGATTTTCTAAATATATTAGATGTCAAAGCACTTTTATCATCATTTAATGTTAGACATATGTCTAAATAGGTGATTTTCCTGTCGTTTATCTCATGGGTAAATTTCAAAAACCAGGCAGTTTGATTGATGTATTGAATAAACTCATCCAAAATCCTACTGTCCCCTTGCCACACAATAAAAATGTCATCCAAAAAACGAGTGTATAGTTGGATGTATTGGCTGTAAACACTATGAAAAACAAAATTAGTCTCCCAATATGCCGTGATGTAATTGGCATATATGGGGGCACAAGCTGCCCCCATTGCTACTCCTTTACTTTGGTGAAAATAATGTCCCTCAAAGTGTAGGTAATTATTTCGTAAAACTAATTCCATTAACGTAACGTAAGTGTTAATCTGATCTTGATCATACTGACCAGTTGAAATTAACTGTTCTTCCAACCAGTCTAACCCGATATCATGGGGAATAGTAGTAAACAAATTAACTACATCGATAGTCACAAACAATGTGTTTTCCGTTACTTGTACTTTTTTAATCTTGTCCAAAAAGTGCCAGGAATCCCTAGTAATGTGGGGAAAGCTCTTTAAACCCACTTTTAATTTTGAGTCTAAATATTTGCCTATGAAGAACGTCTTGCTTCTTTTGCCATCCACAATGGGCCTGAACTTGAAATTGTTCAGGCCCTTGTGGATTTTTGGAATACCAAATATTCCGCTGACAATCGGAAACTTGTTAATCAAAAATTCGTAATCGTCCTCATTAATACCTCCTTGTAATAAAATATCCTCAAGCACTAAATCTATCTTCCTGTAGGCAATGTGTATTTCGTTGAGGCTTACCTCCATATAGTTATCTTCCATGAGCATATTAAATATCTCACTCACATAATCAATGTTGTCAACTATCACCACCCCATTGCCTTTATCAGGCTTCATGAGGCGAATTTTTCTATTTGAACATATGTCTTTCATGATTTCAAATTCTTCATGAGTCATGTTTCCCATGTCTCCAACCTTAGTTCGTATGTAATGTTCTCTTATATCTTGTTCACATAAAGCTTAAAAAATTCGCACCATGTTGTTGTATGGTGGGTTGAAATAACTAGGTTTACATAAATTACCCGTATTTCTTAAGGAATTACTATCATGATTAAACCCAAAAAAGGCTGCCAGATTCATTTTACGGGTAAACAACTTTAAATCTATGAGAGTATCCACAACTTTTCCTTCTCTGTAGGGTACAAAATTGAAGCCTTTGGATAGCAATTCCGCATGTTGCATGTTAAATATTGTGCTGGAATAATTGTATAACTTGAAATCTTGAACCTTATTAAACATAACTATCGGGTTTGACAAACCCGGGTGTGTAAATGTGTCCCTCACTAAATCCTGTGTGATAGGACTTTCCTCGTGATTTAATATGGGCGTCTCCTTTTGTTTAACAATAACTTGATTTTCATGTGCCATCACACCATAATTTTCCAAGTTCCTACCCCCTACCACTATACATCCTTCATACATAATATTGCCTCCATCATCTGTAACAATGTCAACAGATGAATTAGACTCGTATCTGATTAATTGGATGCTTTGTAGTGGGTATTTCCTTTACAATTATTTTGCTTTCATCTAATACAGAATATATACTCATTTGCATCAATGCATCGTCTTCACAGTTTTCCAAATTTTCATGAACTTTGTTCAGTTTAACACCATGAGCCCCCTCCAAGAATTCCGTACTAGAGATGTTTACACTGTTTGCCCCTCCCCCAATGTTGGTAACCTGCACTTCGTTGTATAAACTGATGTCGTTTTCAAAAGCGGCAGCGTCAGTTGAACCAAAACAATTTTTTAAAACTAAACCGTTATTAGTGTCAATTCCCAACCGGGAAGGGTAAAAAGAAGATGGTGACCCTGTCGGTACTGTATCAGACATACAATAATCATCAAAAGTCAAAACAGAGTGTATGTAATTGCCATCTAAACTTTCATTACAGTCTTCAGTGGCCTCAAAGGAGTTCCTATTAATAGATTTGACCAAACTCAGTTCAAGATTGTAACAAGATGCTTCACTACCCATAGAAGTAAAATTAGCACTGCAACTGTTTATCGCAAAACCAGAGTCAACAAAAGCTGAAGTCTTAGTGCAAATATAACAGTTAACTTTTTGGCATGGTCTGTCATGTAGCCAAAATACCTTTTTAGCTACCTTTTTGTTGTTTTTGTCCAACGATATTCCTGGTTTCCCGTCTGGAAACTTGTCTTGGCTCTTGCTCCAGTTCGAAAAGCTTCGTTGTCGTCCTTCCCTGGCCGTTGATGTCTGATCCTCTCCGAACGTCTGGGAATATCGCCTAAAGGGTCCTGCTCGCCAATTCCAGGTCTGTTATCACGGACTGATGACTCTAGTCCCTCCTCTTCTTCCAGAACTTCAATCTGATTGGCAGAAACGTCTTGTTCACCAAGTCTTGTTCACCAATAGGAATCTGCCTTTTGATGTCATATGGATACACTTTACCTTTTTCGTATAAGGATATGTCTCGCTGTAATTTTGCAAACTTTTTGTTATAAAGAATGTCACAACTTTTATCTATGTCATTCACAATGTTGACATAGTTATTGAAATAATGATCGAATAATAAGTCTTGGGTAATTTTGGTGTGTATCACATCTAGTTCACTTAGCATACCCTCTATTTTAACGTTGTTGTATTTCACCATGAGTTCCATGATCTGCACACCCGTAGAATTAAATAGGGCATGTAGCTCATTGATCATGTCAGGGTTTTGTTCACATCCATTCGGATACCGCCATACTCTTAAACCCTTCGGCACCAAACCTAATTGAATATTGCGACTCAGGTAACTATTTTCTAATTCTAATTGAGTTCTTTTGAGTTTGAATAACTTGTATTCAAACTCCTTAAGCAGTTCAGACACAGATTGCACTTTTTCCCTTACATTACTACGTACTGGGCATTTCTCATGGCAAAAGTTGAAAGAGTTGTTTGCCCACCGGTTCCGATTTTTTGTCACTACAGTTTTAGTGGACATGTCAGATTCACCCGATACTGTAGTTCTAACCTTGGATAAAATATCTTCAACTGGTGCCGTAACATTGGGTGTAGCTTGTGTTAAAGGCAAACCCAAAGTAGAATTACCGGTGAAACCAGAAACAGAATTTTGCTTGTCCATAATGTTTTGTATGAGTACAGAATGCTCACGAAGCTCCTGGTGAATCTGCTGCAATAAAAGCTTGATGTCCAACGGAGAGCCAGAAACCTCCTCCATGGCTAAAAAACTGTTCAACCAATTAACCAGCACAAACCAAGGAAATAATCCACGAAGTAGTAGGTTCTTCCAAGCAGCTTTATTCACATACAAAAAACACCAGTGCTCCACCACTGACCTAGGTTTCGTCCAAAATGGACTTCTTCAGAGTGTGTGGAAGCATAAGCATATATACACAATCATCAATTAAAATAATTAAACAATTAATCAATAAAAACAATCTCAAACAATCTGTGTGCTACACGAACTCAATGAGGAACTAAACCTGCACATAAGGCAGCTGTTTAATCTTAGCCTTACCACAAGATACGTGCCCAAGGAGTGGCGTACGGCAACTGTGGTCCCACTCCACAAAGGCGGTGCCTCTACGGACCCTGGTAATTACTGCCCCACAAGCTTAACAAGCCTGGTCTGCAAAGCTATGGAGAGGATCATAATGGAACTCATAAACAAAGACATAGGGGACTTGCAGACATTGGACCCGACCCAGTTTGGCTTTGTCAAGGGCAGATCATGCCTTTTGAACTTGGTAGACTTCTTCAAAACAGTCACCAAGGCCATTGATGAAGGAAAGGCAGCCCATACAGCCTACCTTGACCTTGCAAAAGCTTTCGACACAATACCCCACTCGGGTATTATAGAGAAACTTACTAGCTTAAATGTAAACCCATATGTCACAAGATGGGTTGCAAACTGGCTAAAGGACAGAACCCACAGGGTTAGAGTTGCTGGCGCCATGTCAGACTCAAGCCGGTCACAAGTGGTGTCCCACAGGCTCAGTCCTTGGCCCCCTGTTGTTCGGCATCTACTTCTCAGAAGTACAAGCAAACATAGGAGGACTATGGCTGACAAAGTTTGCAGATGACTGCAAACTGGGCGCCATTGTGGAAAGTACATCGGACACAGATATCCTTCAGAGGGGTCTCACAGAAACTGATAGCTGGTGCCAGAGCCATGGCCTGAAGTTAAATGCCAAAAAATGTATAGTCATACCCTTCGGGAAAACCAAGGTAACCCCAAGCTACCATATAGGTGGCAATCCACTAAGCACAGAAGAGGTTATCAGGGACCTGGGGACCCAGGTTGACAGTGGCCTTTCTTTGACACTCACATTGCTAAAGTGGTTAGAAAGACCTTCTACATTGCCCACCTGATCATGAAGGGATTCACATCCAGATCAAGTGAGGTCATTGTTCCCTGTACTCTTCACTTATCAGACCAATGATCGAACAATGCCCCATTCGGGATGTATCTCACCCGACACCTGCAGCAATTGGAGAGACCTCAAAAGTTCCTCACCAAAAGGATAAAGGGACTCCAAAATCTGTCATATGCTGCCAGACTGAAGAAACTCCAGCTCTATTCAGTCGCATACCATCTGCTCAGAGGTGACCTGTGCCTGACATACAAGGCCATGTCCAACCCGGAATTAATGGACATGCTCCACCTCAAAAAATCCAAATCTACCAGATCCACTAGAGCAAGCGACTTAAACCTTAGCATGGATATAAATAGGACATGCTGGAGGGATAGATTTGTCACCCAGAGACTCCCTATGCTGTGGAATAAAATCCAGGTCCATGTGAGGCAGAGCACCTCACTGGCTCTGTTCAAGAGAAATCTTGACCGGTGGATGGGAGATCGTAGGTTTAGCCCAGGAATCATCTCTGTGTCACTGCTGGACAGAGGCACAGCAAACTAATGGGCACAGTATTTTTTAACACAAGGGGTGGCATAAGACACAAAACTTTGGGTTAGGCTTATAAATGCCTTAGGGCAGATAGCCTAGTATAAACTTATGAACCTATGAACCTATATGTGTGTCAGACCTTGGATACAGCAGGTATGCAGTTATGATGCTAAAATGCTGCTGTATCTGTGCGTCAGACCTTGAATACTGTAGGTATGCAGTTATGATGTTAAAATGCTGCTGTATGTGTGTGGCAGCCCTTGGATACAGCAGGTATGGAATTATAATGCTAGAAAACTGTTCCATGTGTGTGTCAGCTCTTGGATACAGCAGGTATGCAGTTATGATGCTAAAATACTGCTGTATGTGTCTGCCAGTGCTTGGATATAGCAGGAAAGCAGTTATGATGTTAAAATACTGCTGTATGTGTGTGTCAGACCTTGGATACAGCAGGTACACAGTTATAATGCTAAAATACTGATGTATGTGTATGTCAGACCTTGGATACAGCAGGTAATGAGTTATGATGCTAAAATACTGCTGTATATGTGTGCCAGACCTTGGATACTCAGGTATGCAGTTATGATACTAAAATACTGCTGTATGTGTTTGTCAGCCCTTGGATACAACAGGTGGGCAGTTATGATGCTAAAATACTGCTGTATGTGTGCGTCAGCTGTTGGACACTGCAAGTACACAGTTATGATGCTAATATACTGCTGTATGTGTGCGTCAGCTCTTGGATACAGCAGGTATGCAGTTATGATACTAAAATACTGCTGTATGTGTGTCAGCTTTGGGATACAGCAGATATGCAGTTATGATACTAAAATACTGCTGTATCTGTGCGTCAGCCCTTGGATACAGCAAATATGCAGTTATTATACTAAAATATTGCCGTACGTGTTTGTCAGACCTTTGATACAGCAGGTACGCAGTTATGATACTAAAATACTGGTGTATGTGTGTGTTAGCCCTTGGATACAGCAGGTATGCAGTTATGATACTAAAATACTGATGTATGTATGTGTCAGCCGTTGGATAGAGCAGGTGTGCAGTTATGATTCTATAATACTGCTGTATGTGTGCGTCAGCTCTTAGATACAGGAGGTATGCAGTTATGATACTAAAATACTGCTGTATGTGTGTGTTAGCCTTGGGTACAGCAGGTAAGCAGTTATGATGCTAATATACTGCTGTATGTGCGCTAGCCCTGGGATACAGCAGGTACACAGTTATGATGCTAATATACTGCTGTATATGTGCATCAGACCTTGGATAGTGCAGGTACGCTGTTATGATACTAAAATACTGCTGTATGTGTGCGTCAGCTTTTGGATATAGCAGCTATGCAGTTATGATACTAAAATGCTACTGTATGTGTGTATCAGCCCTTGGATATAGCAGGCATGCAGTTATGATACTAAAATTCTTCTGTTTGTGTGTGTCAGCCCTTGGATACAGCAGGTACGCAGTTATGATGCTAATATACTGCTTTATGTGTGTGTCAGCCCTTGGATACAGCATGTATGCAGTTATGATGCTAATATACTGCTGTATGTGTGTGTCAGCCCTTGGATACAGCAGGTATGCAGTTATAATGTTAATATACTGCTGTATGTGTGTGGCAGCCCTTGGATACAGCTGGTAAGCAGTTATGATGATAAAATACTGCTGTATGTGTGCGTCCACCCTTGGATACAGCAGGTATGCAGTTATGATGCTAAAATACTACTGTATGTGTGTCAGACCTTGGATGCAGGAGGTATGCAGTTATGATGCTAATATTCTGCTGTATGTGTGTGTCAGAACTTGCATACAGCAGGTACACAGTTATAATGCTAAAATACTGATGTATGTGTATGTCAGCCCTTGGATACAGCAGGTATGCAGTTATAATACTAAAATACTGCTGTATGTGTGTGTCAGCCCTTGGATACAGCAGGTATGCAGTTATGATACTAAAATACTGCTGTATGTGTCAGCCCTTGGATACAGCAGGTATGCAGTTATGATACTAAAATACTGCTGTATGTGTGTCAGCCCTTGGATACAGCAGGTATGCAGTTATGATACTAAAATACTGCTGTACATGTGAGTCAGACCTTGTATACAGCAAGTACACAGTTATGATGCTAAAATACTGCTGTATGTGTGTGTCAGCCCCTGGATACAGCAGGTATGCAGTTATGATGCTAAAATACTGCTGTATGTGTGTGTCAGCCCCTGGATACAGCAGGTATGCAGTTATGATGCTAAAATACTGCTGTATGTGTGTGTCAGACCTTGCATACAGCAGGTACGCAGTTATGATGCTTAAATACTGCTGTATGTGTGTGTCAGCCCTTGGAAACAGCAGGTATGCAGTTATGATGCTAAAATACTGCTGTATGTGTGTGTCAGCCCTTGGAAACAGCAGGTATGCAGTTATGATGCTAAAATACTGCTGTATGTGTGTGTCAGCCCTTGGATACAGCAGGTATGCAGTTATTATACTAAAATATTGTTGTACGTGTCTGTCAGACCTTTGATACAGCAGGTACGCCGTTATGATGCTAAAATACTGCTGTATGTGTGCGTCCACCCTTGGATACAGCAGGTATGCAGTTATGATGCTAAAATACTACTGTATGTGTGTCAGACCTTGGATGCAGGAGGTATGCAGTTATGATGCTAATATTCTGCTGTATGTGTGTGTCAGCCCTTGGATACAGCAGGTAAGCAGTTATGATGATAAAATACTGCTGTATGTGTGTGTCAGACCTTGGATACAGCAGGTATGCAGTTATGATGCTAAAATACTGCTGTATGTGTCAGCCCTTGGATACCGCAGGTATGCAGTTATGATGCTAAAATACTGCTGTATGTGTGGCAGCCCTTGGATACAGCAGGTACACAGTTATGATGCTAAAATACTGCTGTATGTGTGTGTCAGCTCTTGGATACAGCAGGTATGCAGTTATAATACTAAAATACTGCTGTATGTGTGTGTCAGCCCTTGGATACAGCAGGTATGCAGTTATGATACTAAAATACTGCTTTATGTGGTTGTCAGACCTTGGATACAGCAGGTATGCAGTTATGATGCTAAAATACTACTGTATGTGTGTCAGACCTTGGATGCAGGAGGTATGCAGTTATGATGCTAAAATATACTGCATGTGTGTGTCAGCCCTTGGATACAGCAGGTACACAGTTATGATGCTAAAATACTGCTGTATGTGTGTCAGACCTTGGATACAGCAGGTACACAGGTATGATGCTAAAATACTGATGTATGTGTGTGTCAGACCTTGGATACAGCAGGTATGCAGTTATGATGCTATAATACTGCTGTATGTGTGTGTCAGCCCTTGGATAGAGCAGGTATGCAGTTATAATGCTAAAATACTGCTGTATGTGTGTCAGCCCTTGGATACAGCAGGTAAACAGTTATGATGCTAAAATACTGCTGTATGTGTGTCAGCCCTTGGATACAGCAGGTATGCAGTTATAATGTTAAAATACTGCTGTATGCGTGTGTCAGCCTTTGGATACAGCAGGTATGCAGTTATGATGCTAAAATACTGCTGTATGTGTGTGTCAGCCCTTGAATACAGCAGGTACGCAGTTTTGATGCTAAAATACTGCTGTATGTGTGTCAGCCCTTGGATACAGCAGGTATGCAGTTATGATGCTAAAATACTGCTGTATGTGTGTCAGCTTGGAAACAGCAGGTATGCAATTATGATGCTAAAATACTGCTGTATGTGTGTGTCAGCTCTTGGATACAGCAGGTATGCAGTTATGATGCTAAAATACTACTGTATTTGTGTGTAAGCCCTTGGATACAGCAGGTACGCAGTTATGATGCTAGAATACTGCTGTATGTATGTGCCAGACCTTGGATACAGCAGGTATGCACTTAAGATGCTAAAATACTGATGTATGTGTGTGTCAGACCTTGGATACAGCAGATAAGGAGTTATGATGCTAAAATACTGCTGTATGTGTGTGTCAGACCTTGGATACAGCAGGTACGCAATTATAATTCTAAAATACTGCTTTATGTGTGTGTCAGCCCTTGGATACAGCAGGTATGCAGTTATGATACTAAAATACTGCTGTATGTCGTGTCAGCCCTTGGATACAGCAGGTGTGCAGTTATGATGCTAAAATACTGCTGTATGTGTGTCAGCCCTTGGATACAGCAGGTATGCAGTTATAATGTTAATATACTGCTGTATGTGTGTCAGCCCTTGGATAGAGCAGGTATGCAGTTATAATGCTAAAATACTGCTGTATGTGTGTCAGCCCTTGGATACAGCAGGTATGCAGTTATAATGTTAATATACTGCTGTATGCGTGTGTCAGCCCTTGGATACAGCGGGTAAGCAGTTATGATGATAAAATACTGCTGTATGTGTGTCAGCACTTGGATACAGCAGGTATGCAGTTATGATGCTATAATACTGCTGTATGTGTGTGTCAGCCCTTGGATAGAGCAGGTATGCAGTTATAATGCTAAAATACTGCTGTATGTGTGTCAGCTCTTGGATACAGCAGGAAAGCAGTTATGATGTTAAAATACTGCTGTATGTGTGTGTCAGCCATTGGATACAGTTGGTATGCAATTATGATACTAAAATACTGCTGTATGTGTTTGTCAGACCTTGGATACAACAGGTGAGCAGTTATGATGCTAAAATACTGCTGTTTGTGTGTGTCAGTCCTTGGATACAGCAGGTATGCAGTTATAATACTAAAATACTGATGTATGTGTGTGTCAGCTCTTGGATACAGCAGGTACACAATTATAATTCTAAAATACTGCTTTATGTGTGTGTCAGCCCTTGGATACAGCAGGTATGCAGTTATGATGCTAAAATACTGTTGTATGCGTGCGTCAGACATTGGATACAGCAGGTACGCAATTATTATGCTAAAATACTGCTGTATGTGTCAGCCCTTGGATACAGCAGGTGCAGTTATGATGCTAAAATACTGCTGTATGTGTGTCAGCCCTTGGATACAGCAGGAATGCAGTTATAATGCTAAAATACTGCTGTATGTGTGTCAGCCCTTGGATACAGCAGGTATGCAGTTATAATGTTAATATACTGCTGCACGTGTGTGTCAGCCCTTGGATACAGCAGGTATGCAGTTATGATACTAAAATACTGCTGTATGTGGTGTCACCCTTGGATACAGCAGGTATGCAGTTATGATACTAAAATACTGCTGTATGTGTGTGCCGGCCTTTGGATACAGCAGGTATGCAGTTATGATGCTAAAATACTGCTGTATGTGTGTGTCAGCCCTTGGATACAGCAGGTACACAGTTATGATGCTTAAATACTGATGTATGTGTGTGTCAGACCTTGCATACAGCAGGTACGCAGTTATAATGCTAAAATACTGATGTATGTGTATGTCAGCCCTTGGATACAGCAGGTATGCAGTTATAATACTAAAATACTGCTGTATGTGTGTGTCAGCCCTTGGATACAGCAGGTATGCAGTTATAATACTAAAATACTGCTGTATGTGTGTGTCAGACCTTGGATACAGCAGGTATGCAGTTATGATGCTATAATACTGCTATATGTGTGTGTCAGCACTTGGATACAGCAGGTATGCAGTTATAATGCTAAAATACTGCTCCTTGTGGGTGTCAGCTCTTGGACTCAGCAGGTATGCAGTTATGATGCTAGTATTCTGCTGTATGTGTATGTGTCAGCCCTTGGATACAGCAGGTAAGCAGTTATGATGATAAAATACTGCTGTATGTGTGCGTCCACCCTTGAATACAGCAGGTATGCAGTTATGATGCTAAAATACTGCTGTATGTGTGTGTCAGCCCTTGGATACAGCAGGTATGCAGTTATGATGCTAAAATACTGCTGTATGTGTGTGACAGCCCTTGGATACAGTAGGTTTGCAATTATGATACTAAAATACTGCTGTATGTGTGTGTCAGCCCTTGTATACAGCAGGTATGCAATTATGATGCTAATATACTGCTGTATATGTGTCAGCCCTTGGATACAGCAGGCATGCAGTTATGATGCTAAAATACTGCTGTATGTGTGTGTCAGCCCCTGGATACAGCAGGTATGCAGTTATGATGCTAAAATACTGCTGTATGTGTGTGTCAGCCCTTGGATACAGCAGGTATGCAGTTTTGATGCTTAAATACTGATGTATGTGTGTGTCAGCCCTTGGAAACAGCAGGTATGCAGTTATGATGCTAAAATACTGCTGTATGTGTGTGTCAGCCCTTGGATACAGCAGGTACGCAGTTATGATGCTAAAATACTGCTGTATGTGTGTGTCAGCCCCTGGATACAGCAGGTATGCAGTTATGATGCTAAAATACTGCTGTATGTGTGTGTCAGCCCTTGGATACAGCAGGTACGCAGTTATGATGCTTAAATACTGATGTATGTGTTTGTCAGACCTTGGATACAGCAGGTATGCAGTTATAATGCTAAAATACTGATGTATGTGTATGTCAGCCCTTGGATACAGCAGGTATGCAGTTATAATACTAAAATACTGCTGTATGTGTGTGTCAGCCCTTGGATACAGCAGGTATGCAGTTATGATACTAAAATACTGCTGTATGTGGTTGTCAGACCTTGGATACAGCAGGTACGCAGTTATGATACTAAAATATTGCTGTATGTGTGTGTCAGCCCTTGGATACAGCAGGTATGCAGTTATAATGCTAAAATACTGCTGTATGTGTGTGTCAGCCCTTGGATACAGCAGGTATGCAGTTATAATGTTAATATACTGCTGTATGTGTGCTAGCCCTTGAATACAGCAGGTATGCAGTTATGATGCTAAAATACTGCTGTATGTGTGTGTCAGACCTTGGATGCAGCAGGTATGCAGTTATGATGCTAAAATACTGCTGTATGTGTGAGTCAGCCCTGGGATATAGCAGGAAAGCAGTTATGATGCTAAAATACTGCTGTATGTGTGTGTCAGTCCTTGGATACAGCAGGTACGCAGTTATGAAGCTAAAATACTGCTGTATGTGTGTGTCAGCCCTTGGATACAGCAGATACACAGTTATGATGCTAAAATACTGCTGTATGTGTGTGTTAGCCCTTGGATACAGCAGGTATGCAGTTATGATACTAAAATACTGCTGTATGTGTGTGTCAGTTTTGGGATATAGCAGATATGCAGTTATGATACTAAAATACTGCTGTATGTGTGTGCCAGCCCTTGGATACAGCAAATATGCAGTTATGATGCTAAAATACTGCTATATGTGTGTGTCAGCCCTGGGATATTGCAGGTACGCCGTTATGATACTAAAATATTGCTGCATGTGTGTGGCAGCCCTTGGATACAGCAGGTACACAGTTATGATGCTAAAATACTGCTGTATGTGTGTGTCAGCCGTTGGATACAGCAGGTATGCAGTTATGATGCTGCTGTATGTGTGTGTCAGCCCTTGGATACAGCAGGTATGCAGTTATGATGCTAAAATACTGCTGTATGTGTGTCAGCCTTGGATACAGCAGGTACGCAGTTATAATGCTAAAATACTGATGTATGTGTGTGTCAGACCTTGGATACAGCAGATAAGGAGTTATGATGCTAAAATACTGCTGTATGTGTGTGTCAGACCTTGGATACAGCAGGTATGCAGTTATGATGCTAAAATACTACTGTATGTGTGTGTCAGACCTTGGATGCAGCAGGTATGCAGTTATGATGCTAAAATACTGCTGTATGTGTGAGTCAGCCCTGGGATATAGCAGGAACGCAGTTATGATACTAAAATACTGCTGTATGTGTGTGTCAGCCTTGGATACAGCATGTATGCAGTTATGATGCTAATATGCTGCTTTGTGTGTGCATCAGCCCTTGGATACAGCAGGTACGTAGTTATGATGCTAAAATACTGCTGTATGTGTGTGTCAGCCCTTGGATACAGCAGGTACGCAGTTATGATGCTAAAATACTGCTGTATATGTGCTAGCCCTTGGATACAGCATGTATGCAGTTATGATGCTAATATACTGCTTTTTGTGTGCGTCAGCCGTTGGATACAGCAGGAATGCAGTTATGATACTAAAATACTGCTGTATGTGTTTCAGCCCTTGGATACAGCAGGTACGCAGTTATAATGCTAAAATACTGCTGTATGTGTGTGTCAGCCCTTGGATACAGCAGGTATGCAGTTATAATGTTAATATACTGCTGTATGTGTGCGTCCACCCTTGAATACAGCAGGTATGCAGTTATGATGCTAAAATACTGCTGTATGTGTGTCAGACCTTGGATACAGCAGGTATGCAGTTATAATACTAAAATACTGCTGCACGTGTGTGTCAGCCCTTGGATACAGCAGGTATGCAGTTATGATACTAAAATACTGCTGTATGTGTGCATCAGCTATTGGCTACAGCAGACATGCATTTATGATACTAAAATACTGCTGTATGTGTGCGTCAGCCCTTGGATACAGCAGGAATGCAGTTATGATACTAAAATACTGCTGTATGTGTGTGTCAGCCCTTGGATACAGCAGGTATGCAGTTATGATACTAAAATACTGCTGTATGTGTGTGTCAGCCCTTGGATACAGCAGGTATGCAGTTATAATTCTAAAATACTGCTGTATGTGTGTGCCAGCCCTTGGATATAGCAGGTGTGCAGTTACGATGCTAAAATACTGCTGTTTGTGTGTGTCCACCCTTGAATACAGCAGGTATGCAGTTATGATGCTAAAATACTGCTGTACGTGTGTGTCAGACCTTGAATGCAGCAGGTATGCAGTTATGATGCTAAAATACTGCTGTATTTGTGTGTCAACCCTTGGCTACAGCAGGTACACAGTTATGATGCTAAAATACTGCTGTATGTGTGTGTCAGCCCTTGGATACAGCAGGTACGCAGTTATGATGCTAAAATACTGCTGCATGTGTGTCAGCCTTGGATACAGCAGGTATGCAGTTATGATACTAAAATACTGCTGTATGTGTGTGTCAGCCCTTGGATACAGCAGGTATGCAGTTATGATACTAAAATACTGCTGTATGTGTGTGTCAGCCCTTGGATACAGCAGGTACACAGTTATGATGCTAAAATACTGCTGTATGTGTGTGTCAGCCCTTGGATACAGCAGGTATGCAGTTATGATGCTAAAATACTGCTGTATGTGTGTCAGCCCTTGGATACAGCAGGTATGCAGTTATGATGCTAAAATACTGCTGTATGTGTGCATCAGCCCCTGGATACAGCATGTACACAGTTATGATGCTAAAATACTGCTGTATGTGGTTGTCAGACCTTGGATACAGCAGGTACGCAGTTATGATACTAAAATATTGCTGCATGTGTGTTTCAGCCCTTGGATACAGCAGGTACGCAGTTATAATGCTAAAATACTGCTGTATGTGTCAGCCCTTGGATACAGCGGGTATGCAGTTATGATGCTAAAATACTGCTGTATGTGTGCGTCAGCCCTTGGATACAGCAGGAATGCAGTTATGATGCTAAAATACTGCTGTATGTGTGTGTCAGACCTTGGATACAGCAGGTATGCAGTTATGATGCTAAAATGCTGCTGTATCTGTGCGTCAGCCCTTGGATACAGCAGGTATGCAGTTATAATACTAAAATACTGCTGTATGTGTGTGTCAGCCCTTGGAAACAGCAGGTATGCAGTTATAATACTAAAATACTGCTGCACGTGTGTCAGCCATTGGATACAGTTGATATGCAATTATGATACTAAAATACTGATGTATGTGTTTGTCAGCCCTTGGATACAACAGGTGAGCAGTTATGATACTAAAATGGTACTGTATGTGTGTGTCAGCCCTTGGATACAGCAGGTATGCAGTTATGATTCTAAAATATTGCTGCAAGTGTGTGTCAGTCCTTGGATACAGCAGGTATGCAGTTATGATGCTAAAATACTGGTGCATGTGTGAGTCAGCCCTGGGATATAGCAGGAATGCAGTTATGATGCTAAAATACTGCTGTATGTGTGCGTTCACCCTTGGATACAGCAGGTATGCAGTTATGATGCTAAAATACTGCTGTATTTGTGTGTCAACCCTTGGCTACAGCAGGTACACAGTTATGATGCTAAAATACTGATGTATGTGTCAGCCGTTGGATACAGCAGGTATGCAGTTATGATGCTAATATTCTGCTGTATGTGTGTGTCAGCCCTTGGATACAGCAGGTAAGCAGTTATGATGATAAAATACTGCTGTATGTGTGCGTCCACCCTTGGATACAGCAGGTATGCAGTTATGATGCTAAAATACTACTGTATGTGTGTGTCAGACCTTGGATGCAGCAGGTATGCAGTTATGATGCTAAAATACTGCTGTATGTGTGTGTCAGCCCATGGACACAGCAGGTACGCAGTTATAATGCTAAAATACTGCTGTATGTGTGTGTCAGCCCTTGGATACAGCAGGTATGCAGTTATGATACTAAAATACTGCTGTATGTGTGTGTCAGCCCATGGACACAGCAGGTACGCAGTAATGAGGCTAAAATACTGCTGCTTGTGTGTGTCAGCCCTTGGACACAGCAGGTATGCAGTTATGATGCTAAAATACTGCTGTATGTGTGTGTCAGCCCTTGGATACAGCAGGTATGCAGTTTTGATGCTAATATACTGCTGTATGTGTGTGTCAGCCCTTGGATACAGCAGGTAAGCAGTTATGATGCTAAAATACTGCTGTATGTGTGCGTCAGCCCTTGGATACAGCAGGTACACAGTTATGATGCTAAAATACTGCTGTATGTGTGTGTCAGCCCTTGGATACAGCAGGTATGCAGTTATGATACTAAAATACTGCTGTATGTGTGTGTCAGCCCTTGGATACAGCAGGTATGCAGTTATGATGCTAAAATACTGCTGTATGTGTGTATCAGACCTTGGATACAGCAGGTATGCAGTTATGATGCTAAAATACTGCTGTATGTGTGTGTCAGCCCTTGGATACAGCAGGTACGCAGTTATGATGCTAAAATACTGCTGTATGTGTGTGTCAGCCCTTGGATACAGCAGGTATGCAGTTATGATGCTAAAATACTGCTGTATGTGTGTCAGCTCTTGGATACAGCAGGTATGCAGTTATGATGCTAAAATACTGCTGTATGTGTGTCAGATTGGATACAGCAGGTATGCAGTTATGATGCTAAAATACTGCTGTATGTGTGTCAGCCTTGGATACAGCAGGTACAGTTATAATGCTTAAATACTGCTGTATGTGTGTGTCAGCCCTTGGATACAGCAGGTATGCAGTTATGATGCTAAAATACTGCTGTATGTGTGTGTCAGCCCTTGGATACAGCAGGTACGCAGTTATGATGCTTAAATACTGATGTATGTGTGTCAGCTCTTGGATACAGCAGGTATGCAGTTATGATGCTAAAATACTGCTGTATGTGTGTGTCAGCCCTTGGATACAGCAGGTACGCAGTTATGATGCTTAAATACTGATGTATATGTGTGTCAGCTCTTGGATACAGCATGTACGCAATTATAATTCTAAAATACTGCTTTATGTGTATGTCAGCCCTTGGATACAGCAGGCATGCAGTTATGATACTAAAATACTGATGTATATTTGTGTCAGACCTTGAATACAGCAGGTATGCAGTTATGATGCTAAAATACTACTGTATGTGTGTCAGACCTTGGATGCAGGAGGTATGCAGTTATGATGCTAATATTCTGCTGTATGTGTGTGTCAGCCGTTGGATATAGCAGGAATGCAGTTATGATACTAAAATATTGCTGCATGTGTGTTTCAGCCCTTGAATACAGCAGGTATGCAGTTATGATGCTAAAATACTACTGTATGTGTGTCAGACCTTGGATGCAGGAGGTATGCAGTTATGATGCTAATATTCTGCTGTATGTGTGTGTCAGCCCTTGGATACAGCAGGTAAGCAGTTATGATGATAAAATACTGCTGTATGTGTGCGTCCACCCTTGGATACAGCAGGTATGCAGTTATGATGCTAAAATACTGATGTATGTGTGTCAGCCCTTGGATACAGCAGGTAAGCAGTTATGATGATAAAATACTGCTGTATGTGTGCGTCCACCCTTGGATACAGCAGGTATGCAGTTATGATGCTAAAATACTGGTGTATGTGTGTGTGTGAGACCTTGGATGCAGCAGGTATGCATTTATGATGCTAAGATACTGGTGTATGTGTGAGTCAAACCTTGTATACAGCAAGTACGCAATTATGATGCTAATATACTGCTGTATGTGTGTGTCAGCCCTTGGATAGAGCATGTGTGCAGTTATGATTCTAAAATACTGCTGTATGTGTATGTCAGCACTTGGATACAGCAGGTATGCAGTTATGATACTAAAATTCTGCTGTATGTGTGTGTCAGCCCTTGGATACAGCAGGTACGCAGTTATGATGCTAATATGCTGGTGTATATATGTGTCAGCCCTTGGATACAGCAGGTATGCAGTTATGATGCTAATATACTGCTATATGTGTGTGTCAGCCCTTGGATACAGCAGGTACGCAGTTATAATGCTAATATACTGCTGTATATGTGCGTCAGCACTTAGATACAGCAGGTATGCAGTTATGATACTAAAATACTGCTGTATGTGTGTCAGCTCTTAGATACAGCAGGTATGCAGTTATGATACTAAAATACTGCTGTATGTGTGTGTCAGCCTTGGGTACAGCAGGTAAGCAGTTATGATGCTAATATACTGCTGTATGTGTGCTAGCCCTGGGACACAGAAGGTACGCAGTTATGATGCTAAAATACTGCTGTATGTGTGTCAGCCCTTGGATACAGCAGGTATGCAGTTATGATTCTAAAATACTGCTGTATGTGTGTGTCAGCCCTTGGAAATAGCAGGTATGCAGTTATGATACTAAAATACTGGTGTATGTGTGTGTTAGCCTTTGGATACAGCAGGTATGCAGTTATGACACTAAAATACTGATGTATGTATGTGTCAGCCCTTGGATAGAGCAGGTGTGCAGTTATGATACTAAAATACTGTTGTATGTGTGTGTCAGACCTTGGATACAGCAGGTTTGCAATTATGATACTAAAATACTGCTGTATGTGTGTGTCAGCCCTTGGATACAGCAGGTAAGCAGTTATGATGCTAAAATACTGCTGTATGTGTGTGTCAGCCCTTGGATGCAGCAGGTACACAGTTATGATGCTAAAATACTGCTGTATATGTGCATCAGACCTTGGACAGAGCAGGCACGCTGTTATGATACTAAAATACTGCTGTATGTGTGCGTCAGCTTTTGGATATAGCAGGTATGCAGTTATGATACTAAAATGCTACTGTATGTGTGTGTCAGCCCTTGGATATAGCAGGTATGCAGTTATGATACTAAAATTCTTCTGTTTGTGTGTGTCAGCCCTTGGATACAGCAGGTACGCAGTTATGATGCTAATATACTGCTTTATGTGTGTGTCAGCCCTTGGATACAGCATGTATGCAGTTATGATGCTAATATACTGCTTTGTGTGTGCGTCAGCCCTTGGATACAGCAGGTACGTAGTTATGATGCAAAAATACTGATGTATGTGTGTCAGACCTTGGATACAGCTGGTAAGCAGTTATGATGATAAAATACTGCTGTATGTGTGTGAGACCTTGGATGCAGCAGGTATGCAGTTATGATGCTAAAATACTGGTGTACATGTGAGTCAGACCTTGTATACAGCAAGTACGCAGTTATGATGCTAAAATACTGGTGTATGTGTGAGTCAGACCTTGTATACAGCAAGTATGCAGTTATAATACTAAAATACTAATGTATGTGTGTGACAGCCCTTGGATAGAGCAGGTGTGCAGTTATGATTCTAAAATACTGCTGTATGTGTATGTCAGCACTTGGACACTGCAAGTACGCAGTTATGATACTAAAATTCTGCTGTATGTGTGTGTCAGCCCTTGGATACAGCAGGTATGCAGTTATGATACTAAAATCTGCTGTATGTGTGTGTCAGCCCTTGGATACAGCAGGTACGCCGTTATGATACTAAAATACTGCTTTATGTGCTTCTCAGACCTTGGATACAGCAGGCACACAGTTATGATACTAAAAATATTGCTGCATGTGTGTGTCAGTCCTTGGATACAGCAGGTACGCAGTTATGATGCTAAAATACTGCTGTACGTGTGCATCTGCCCTTGGGTACAGCAGGTATGCAGTTATTATAATAAAATACTGCTGTATGTGTGTGTCAGGCTTTGGATACAGCAGGTATGCAGTTATGATGCTAAAATACTGCTGTATGTGTGTGTCAGCCCTTGGACACAGCAGGTACGCAGTAATGAGGCTAATATACTGCTGTATGTGTGTGTCAGCCCTTGGACACAGCAGGTATGCAGTTATGATACTAAAATACTGGTGTATGTGTGTGTTAGCCCTTGGATACAGCAGGTATGCAGTTATGATACTAAAATACTGATGTATGTGTGTGTCAGCCCTTGGATACAGCAGGTACACAGTTATGATGGTAAAATACTACTGTATTTGTGTGTCAGCCCTTGGATACAGCAGGTACGCAGTTATGATGCTAGAATACTGCTGTATGTGTGCGTCAGCCCTTGGATACAGCAGGTATGCAGTTATGATGCTAAAATACTGATGTATTTGTGTCAGACCTTGGATAGAGCAGGTACGCAGTTATAATGCTAAAATACTGATGTATGTGTATGTCAGACCTTGGATACAGCAGGTATGCAGTTATGATACTAAAATACTGCTGTATGTGTTTGTCAGCGCTTGGATACAACAGGTGGGCAGTTATGATGCTAAAATACTGCTGTATGTGTGAGTCAGCTTTTGGACAATGCAAGTACACAGTTATGTTGCTAATATACTGCTGTATGTGTGCGTCAGCTCTTGGATACAGCAGGTATGCAGTTATGATACTAAAATACTGCTGTATGTGTGTGTCTCCTTTGTGATACAGCAGATATGCAGTTATGATACTAAAATACTGCTGTATGTGTGCATCAGCCCTTGGATACAGCAAATATGCAGTTATTATACTAAAATATTGCTGTACGTGTTTGTCAGACCTTTGATACAGCAGGTACGCAGTTATGATACTAAAATATTGCTGCATATGTGTGTCAGCCCTTGGATACAGCAGGTACACAGTTATGATGCTAAAATACTGCTGTATGTGCTTGTCAGACCTTGGATACAGCAGGCACGCAGGTATGATACTAAAGTATTGCTGCATGTGCGTGTCAGCCCTTGGATACAGAAGGTACGCAGTTATGATGTTGTATGTGTGCATCTGCCCTTGGATACAGCAGGTATGCAGTTATTATAATAAAATACTGCTCTATGTGTGTGTCAGACCTTGGATAAAGCAGGTATGCAGTTATGATGCTAAAATACTGCTGTATGTGTGTGTCAGCCCTTGGACACAGCAGGTACGCAGTTATGATGCTAAATTACTGCTGTTATGTGTGCGTCAGCCCTTGGAGACAGCAGGTATGCAATTATGATGCTAAAATACTGCTGTATGTGTGTGTCAGCCCTTGGACACAGCAGACATGCAGTTATGATACTAAAATACTGGTGTATGTGTGTGTTAGCCATTGGATACAGCAGGTATGCAGTTATGATACTAAAATACTGATGTATGTATGGGTCAGCCGTTGGATAGAGCAGGTACACAGTTATGATGCTAAAATACTACTGTATTTGTGTGTCAGCCCTTGGATACAGCAGGTACGCAATTATGATGCTAGAATACTGCTGTATGTGTGCGTCAGCCCTTGGATACAGCAGGTATGCACTTATGATGCTAAAATACTGATGTATGTGTGTCAGACCTTGGATACAGCAGGTATGCAGTTATGATGCTAAAATGCTGCTGTATCTGTGCGTCAGACCTTGAAACTGTAGGTATGCAGTTATGATCTTAAAATGCTGCTGTATGTGTGCGGCAGCCCTTGGATACAGCAGGTATGGAGTTATAATGCTAAAAAACTGTTCCATGTGTGTGTCAGCTCTTGGATACAGCAGGTATGCAGTTATGATGCTAAAATACTGCTGTATGTGTGTGTCAGCCATTGGACACTGCAAGTACACAGTTATGATGCTAATATACTGCTGTATGTGTGCGTCAGCTCTTGGATACAGCAGGTATGCAATTATGATACGAAAATACTGCTGTATGTGTGTGTCAGCTTTGGGATACAGCAGATATGCAGTTATGATACTAAAATACTGCTGTATGTGTGCGTCAGCCCTTGGATACAGCAAATACGCAGTTATTATACTAAAATATTGCCGTACGTGTTTGTCAGACCTTTGATACAGCAGGTACGCAGTTATGATACTAAAATATTGCTGCATGTGTGTGTCAGTCCTTGGATACTACAGGTCCACAGTTATGATGCTAAAATACTGCTGTATGTGTGTGTCAGCCGTTGGATACAGCAGGTATGCAGTTATGATGCTAATATTCTGCTGTATGTGTGTGTCCTCATTTGGATACAGTAGGTACGCAGTTATGATGCTAAAATACTGCTGTATGTGTGTGTCAGAACTTGGATGCAGCAGGTTTGCAGTTATGATGCTAAAATACTGGTTTATGTGTCAGAACTGGGATATAGCAGGAACGCAGTTATGATGCTAAAATACTGCTCTATTTGTGTGTCAACCCTTGGCTACAGCAGGTACACAGTTATGATGCTAAAATACTGCTGTTTGTGTGTGTCAGCCCTTGGATACAGCAGGTACGCAGCTATGATGCTAAAATACTGCTGTATATGTGCATCAGACCTTGGATAGAGCAGGTACGCTGTTATGATACTAAAATACTGTGGCATGTGTGCGTCAGCTTTTGGATATAGCAGATATGCAGTTATGATACTAAAATTCTGCTGTATGTGTGTGTCTGCTCTTGGATACAATAGGTGGGCAATTATGATGCTAAAATACTGCTGTATGTGTGTGTCTGCTCTTGGATACAGCAGGTATGCAGTTATGATACTAAAATACTGCTGTATGTGTGTGTCTCCTTTGGGATACAGCAGGTATGCAGTTATGATACTAAAATACTGCTGTATGTGTGCATCAGCCCTTGGATACAGCAAATATGCAGTTATTATACTAAAATATTGCCGTACGTGTTTGTCAGACCTTTGATACAGCAGGTACGCAGTTATGATACTAAAATATTGCTGCATGTGTGTGTCAGCCCTTGGATACAGCAGGTACACAGTTATGATGCTGTATGTGTGCATCTGCCCTTGGATACAGCAGGTATGCAGTTATTATAATAAAATACTGCTGTATGTGTGTGTCAGCCCTTGGACACAGCAGGTACGCAGTTATGATGCTAACATACTGCTGTTATGTGTGCGTCAGCCCTTGGAGACAGCAGGTATGCAATTATGATGCTAAAATATTGCTGTATGTGTGTGTCAGTCCATGGACACAGCAGGTAAGCAGTAATGATATTAATATACTGCTGTATGTGTGTGTCAGCCCTTGGACACAGCAGGTATGCAGTTATGATACTAAAATACTGGTGTATGTGTGTGTTAGCCCTTGGATACAGCAGGTATGCAGTTATGATACTAAAATACTGATGTATGTATGTGTCAGCCATTGGATAGAGCAGGTGTGCAGTTATGATTCTAAAATACTGCCGTATGTGTGTGCCAGCCCTTGGATACAGCAGGTACGCAGTTATGATGCTAGAATTCTGCTGTATGTGTGCGTCAGCCCTTGGATACAGCAGGTATGCACTTATGATGCTAAAATACTGATGTATGTGTGTCAGACCTTGGATACAGCAGGTATGCAGTTATGATGCTAAAATGCTGCTGTATCTGTGCGTCAGACCTTGACACTGTAGGTATGCAGTTATGATCTTAAAATGCTGCTGTATGTGTGTGGCAGCCCTTGGATACAGCAGGTATGGAGTTATAATGCTAAAAAACTGTTCCATGTATGTGTTAGCTCTTGGATACAGCAAATATGCAGTTATGATGCTAAAATACTGCTGTATGTGTGTGTCAGCGCTTGGATATAGCTGGAAAGCAGTTATGATGTTAAAATACTGCTGTATGTGTGTGTCAGCCATTGGACACTGCAAGTACACAGTTATGATGCTAATGTACTGCTGTATGTGTGCGTCAGCTCTTGGATACAGCAGGTATGCAATTATGATACTAAAATACTGCTGTATGTGTGTGTCAGCTTTAGGATACAGCAGATATGCAGTTATGATACTAAAATACTGCTGTATGTGTGTCAGCCCTTGGATACAGCAAATACGCAGTTATTATACTAAAATATTGCCGTACGTGTTTGTCAGTCCTTTGATACTGCAGGTACGCAGTTATGATAGTAAAATATTGCTGCATGTGTTGTCAGTCCTTGGATACAGTAGGTCCTCAGTTATGATGCTAAAATGCTGCTGTATGTGTGTGTGTCAGCCGTTGGATACAGCAGGTATGCAGTTATGATGCTAATATTCTGCTGTATGTGTGTGTTGGCACTTGGATACAGCAGGTAAGCAGTTATGATGATAAAATACTGCTGTATGTGTGTGTCCAGCCTTCGATACAGCAGGTACACAGTTATGATGCTAAAATACTGCTGTATATGTGCATCAGACCTTGGATAGAGCAGGTACGCTGTTATGATATTAAAATACTGCTGTATGTGTGCGTCAGCTTTTGGATATAGCAGGTATGCAGTTATGATACTAAAATTCTGCTGTATGTGTGTGTGTCAGCCCTTGGATACAGCAGGTACGCAATTATGATGCTAATATAGTGCTGTATGTGTGTGTCAGGCCTTGGATACAGCAGGTACACAGTTATAATGCTAATATACTGCTGTATATGTGCGTCAGCTCTTAGATACAGCAGGTATGCAGTTATGTTACTAAAATAGTGCTGTATGTGTGCGTCAGATCTTACATACAGCAGGTATGCACTTATGATACTAAAATACTGCTGTTAGTGTGTGTTAGCCTTGGGTACAGCAGGTAAGCAGTTATGATGCTAATATACTGCTGTATGTGCGCTAGCCCAGGGATACAGCAGGTATGCAGTTATGATGCTAATATACTGCTGTATATATGTGTCAGCCCTTGGATACAGCAGGTACGCAGTTTTGATGCTAATATACTGCTGTATGTGTGTGTCAGCCTTTGGATACAGCAGGTACACAGTTATAATGCTAATATACTGCTGTATATGTGCATCAGCTCTTAGATACAGCAGGTATGCAGTTAAGTTACAAAATACTGCTGTATGTGTGCGTCAGCTCTTAGATACAGCAGGTATGCAGTTATCATAATAAAATACTGCTGTATGTGTGTGTTAGCCATGGGTACATCAGGTAAGCAGTTATGATGCTAATATACTGCTGTATATGTGCATCAGACCTTGGATAGAGCAGGTACGCTGTTATGATACTTAAATACTGCTGTATGTGTGCGTCAACTTTTGGATATAGCAGGTATGCAGTTATGATACTAAAATGCTACTGTATGTGTGTGTCAGCCCTTGGATACAGCAGGTATGCAGTTATGATACTAAAATTCTTCTGTTTGTGTGTGTCAGCCCTTGGATACAGCAGGTATGCAGTTATGATGCTAATATACTGCTTTATGTGTGTGTCAGCCCTTGGATACAGCATGTATGCAGTTATGATGCTAACATACTGCTTTGTGTGTGCGTCAGCCCTTGGATACAGCAAGTACGTAGTTATGATGCTAAAATACTGATGTATGTGTGTCAGACCTTGGATACAGCTGGTAAGCAGTTATGATGATAAAATACTGCTGTATGTGTGTGTCCACCCTTGGATACAGCAGCTATGCAGTTATGATGCTAAAATACTGCTGTATGTGTGTGTGTGAGACCTTGGATGCAGCAGGTATGCATTTATGATGCTAATATACTGGTGTATGTGTGAGTCAAACCTTGTATACAGCAAGTACGCAATTATGATGCTAATATACTGCTGTATGTGTGTGTCAGCCCTTGGATAGAGCAGGTGTGCAGTTATGATTCTAAAATACTGCTGTATGTGTATGTCAGCACTTGGATACAGCAGGTATGCAGTTATGATACTAAAATTCTGCTGTATGTGTTTGTCAGCCCTTGGATACAGCAGGTACGCAATTGTGATGCTAATATGCTGCTGTATATATGTGTCAGCCCTTGGATACAGCAGGTACGCAATTATGATGCTAATATACTGCTGTATGTGTGTGTCAGCCCTTGGATACAGCAGGTACACAGTTATAATGCTAATATACTGCTGTATATGTGCGTCACCTCTTATATACAGCAGGTATGCAGTTATGTTACTAAAATACTGCTGTATGTGTGCGTCAGCTCTTAGATACGGCAGGTATGCAGTTATGATACTAAAATACTGCTGTATGTGTGTTAGCCTTGGGTACAGCAGGTAAGCAGTTATGATGCTAATATAATGCTGTATGTGCGCTAGCCCTGGGATACAGCAGGTACGCAGTTATGATGCTAATATACTGCTTTATGTGTGTTTCAGCCCTTGGATACAGCATGTATGCAGCTATGATGCTAAAATACAGCTGTATGTGTGTGTCAGCCCTTGGACATAGCAGGTATGCAGTTATGATACTAAAATACTGGTGTAAGTGTGTGTTAGCCCTTGGATACAGCAGGTATGCAGTTATGATACTAAAATACTGATGTATGTATGTGTCAGCCGTTGGATAGAGCAGGTGTGCAGTTATGATTCTAAAATACTGCTGTATGTGTGCGTCAGCTCTTAGATACAGGAGGTATGCAGTTATGATACTAAAATACTGCTGTATGTGTGCATCAGCCCTTGGATACAGCAAATATGCAGTTATTATACTAAAATATTGCTGTACGTGTTTGTCAGACCTTTGATACAGCAGGTACGCAGTTATGATACTAAAATATTGCTGCATATGTGTGTCAGCCCTTGGATACAGCAGGTACACAGTTATGATGCTAAAATACTGCTGTATGTGCTTGTCAGACCTTGGATACAGCAGGCACGCAGGTATGATACTAAAGTATTGCTGCATGTGCGTGTCAGCCCTTGGATACAGAAGGTACGCAGTTATTAAAATAAAATACTGCTGTATGTGTGCATCTGCCCTTGGATACAGCAGGTATGCAGTTATTATAATAAAATACTGCTCTATGTGTGTGTCAGCCCTTGCAGACAGCAGGTATGCAATTATGATGCTAAAATACTGCTGTATGTGTGTGTCAGCCCTTGGACACAGCAGGCATGCAGTTATGATACTAAAATACTGGTGTATGTGTGTGTTAGCCATTGGATACAGCAGGTATGCAGTTATGATACTAAAATACTGATGTATGTATGGGTCAGCCGTTGGATAGAGCAGGTACACAGTTATGATGCTAAAATACTACTGTATTTGTGTGCCAGCCCTTGGATACAGCAGGTACGCCGTTATGATGCTAGAATACTGCTGTATGTGTGCGTCAACCCTTGGATACAGCAGGTATGCACTTATGATGCTAAAATACTGATGTATGTGTGTCAGACCTTGGATACAGCAGGTATGCAGTTATGATGCTAAAATGCTGTTGTATCTGTGCGTCAGACCTTGAAACTGTAGGTATGCAGTTATGATCTTAAAATGCTGCTGTATGTGTGCGGCAGCCCTTGGATACAGCAGTTATGGAGTTATAATGCTAAAAAACTGTTCCATGTGTGTGTCAGCTCTTGGATACAGCAGGTATGCAGTTATGATGTTAAAATACTGCTGTATGTGTGTGTCAGCTTTGGGATACAGCAGATATGCAGTTATGATACTAAAATACTGCTGTATGTGTGCGTCAGCCCTTGGATACAGCAAATACGCAGTTATTATACTAAAATATTGCCGTACGTGTTTGTCAGACCTTTGATACAGCAGGTACGCAGTTATGATACTAAAATATTGCTGCATGTGTGTGTCAGTCCTTGGATACAGCAGGTCCACAGTTATGATGCTAAAATACTGCTGTATGTGTGTGTCAGCCGTTGGATACAGCAGGTATGCAGTTATGATGCTAATATTCTGCTGTATGTGTGCGTCCTCATTTGGATACAGTAGGTACGCAGTTATGATGCTAAAATACTGCTGTATGTGTGTGTCAGAACTTGGATGCAGCAGGTTTGCAGTTATGATGCTAAAATACTGGTTTATGTGTGTCAGAACTGGGATATAGCAGGAACGCAGTTATGATGCTAAAATACTGCTCTATTTGTGTGTCAACCCTTGGCTACAGCAGGTACACAGTTATGATGCTAAAATACTGCTGTTTGTGTGTGTCAGCCCTTGGATACAGCAGGTACGCAGCTATGATGCTAAAATACTGCTGTATATGTGCATCAGACCTTGGATAGAGCAGGTACGCTGTTATGATACTAAAATACTGTGGCATGTGTGCGTCAGCTTTTGGATATAGCAGATATGCAGTTATGATACTAAAATTCTGCTGTATGTGTGTGTCAGCCCTTGGATACAGCAGGTGTGCAGTTATGATACTAAAATTCTGCTGTATGTGTATGTCAGCCCTTGGATACAGCAGGTACACAGTTATAATGCTAATATACTGCTGTATATGTGCGTCAGCTCGTAGATACAGCAGGTATGCAGTTATGATACTAAAATACTGCTGTATGTGTGTTAGCCTTGGGTACAGCAGGTAAGCAGTTTTGATGCTAATATACTGCTGTATGTGCGCTAGCCCTGGGATACAGCAGGTACGCAGTTATGATGCTAATATACTGCTTTATGTGTGTGTCAGCCCTTGGATACAGCATGTATGCAGTTATGATGCTAAAATACTGCTGTATGTGTGTGTCAGCCCTTGGACACAGCAGGTACGCAGTTATGATGCTAACATACTGCTGTTATGTGTGCGTCAGCCCTTGGAGACAGCAGGTATGCAATTATGATGCTAAAATACTGCTGTATGTGTGTGTCAGTCCATGAACACAGCAGCTAAGCAGTAATGATGTTAATATACTGCTGTATCTGTGTGTCAGCCCTTGGACACAGCAGGTATGCAGTTATGATACTAAAATACTGGTATATGTGCATGTCAGCCCTTGGATACAGCAGGTACGCAGTTATGATGATAAAATACTGCTGTATGTATGTGTCAGCCGTTGGTTTGAGCAGGTGTGCAGTTATGATTCTAAAATACTGCTGTATGTGTGTGTCAGGCCTTGGATACAGCAGGTATGCAGTTATGATGCTAAAATACTGCTGTATGTGTGTGTCATCCCTTGGACACAGCAGGTACGCAGTAATTATGCTAATATACTGCTGTATGTGTGTGTCAGCCCTTGGACACAGCAGGTATGCAGTTATGATACTAAAATACTGGTGTATGTGTGTGTTAGCCCTTGGATACTCAGGTATGCAGTTATGATACTAAAATACTGATGTATGTGTGTGTCAGCCCTTGGATACAGCAGGTACGCAGTTATGATGCTAGAATACTGCTGTATGTGTGCGTCAGCCCTTGGATACAGCAGGTATGCAGTTATGATGTTAAAATACCGATGTATGTGTGTCAGACCTTGGATAGAGCAGGTACGCAGTTATAATGCTACAATACTGATGTATGTGTATGTCAGACCTTGGATACAGCAGGTAATGAGTTATGATGCTAAAATACTGCTGTATATGTGTGTCAGACCTTGGATACTCAGGTATGCAGTTATGATACTAAAATATTGCTGTATGTGTTTGTCAGCCCTTGGATACAATAGGTGGGCAGTTATGATGCTAAAATACTGCTGTATGTGTGCGTCTGCTCTTGGATACAGCAGGTATGCAGTTATGATACTAAAATACTGCTGTATGTGTGTGTCTCCTTTGGGATACAGCAGGTATGCAGTTATGATACTAAAATACTGCTGTATGTGTGCATCAGCCCTTGGATACAGCAAATATGCAGTTATTATACTAAAATATTGCCGTACGTATTTGTCAGACCTTTGATACAGCAGGTACGCAGTTATGATACTAAAATATTGCTGCATGTGCGTGTCAGCCCTTGGATACAGCAGGTACACAGTTATGATGCTGTATGTGTGCATCTGCCCTTGGATACAGCAGGTATGCAGTTATTATAATAAAATACTGCTGTATGTGTGTGTCAGACCTTGGATGCAGCAGGTATGCAGTTATGATGCTAAAATACTGCTGTATGCATGTGTCAGCCCTTGGACACAGCAGGTACGCAGTTACGATGCTAACATACTGCTGTTATGTGTGCGTCAGCCCTTGGAGACAGCAGGTATGCAGTTATGATGCTAAAATACTGCTGTATGTGTGTCAGTCCTTGGACACAGCAGGTAAGAAGTTATGATACTAAAATGCTGCTGTATGTGTGTGTCAGCCCTTGGATACAGCAGGTATGCAGTTATGATACTAAAATTCTGCTGTATGTGTGTGTCAGCCCTTGGATACAGCAGGTATGCAGTTATGATGCTAGAATACTGCTGTATGTGTGCGTCAGCCCTTGGATACAGCAGGTACACAGTTATGATGCTAAAATACTGCTGTATATGTGCATCAGCCATTGGATACAGCAGGTGCGCAATTATGATGCTAATATACTGCTGTATGTGTGTCAGCCCTTGGATACAGCATGTACACAGTTATAATGCTAATATACTGCTGTATATGTGCGTCAGCTCTTAGATACAGCAGGTATGCAGTTATGTTACTAAAATACTGCTGTATGTGTGCGTCAGCTCTTAGATACAGCAGGTATGCTGTTATGATACTAAAATACTGCCCTATGTGTGTGTCAGCCCTTGGACACAGCAGGTACGCAGTTATGATGCTAACATACTGCTGTTATGTGTGCGTCAGCCCTTGGAGACAGCAGGTATGCAATTATGATGGTAAAATACTGCTGTATGTGTGTGTCAGCCCTTGGATACAGCAGGTACACAGTTATGATGCTAAAATACTGTTGTATGTGCTTGTCAGACCTTGGATACAGCAGGCACGCAGGTATGATACTAAAATATTGCTGCATGTGCGTGTCAGCCCTTGGATACAGCAGGTACGCAGTTATGATGCTGTATGTGTGCATCTGCCCTTGGATACAGCAGGTATGCAGTTATTATAATAAAATACTGCTGTATGTGTGTGTCAGACCTTGGATACAGCAGGTATGCAGTTATGATGCTAAAATACTGCTGTATGTGTGTGTCAGCCCTTGGACACAGCAGGTACGCAGTTATGATGCTAACATACTGCTGTTATGTGTGCGTCAGCCCTTGGAGACAGCAGGTATGCAATTATGATGCTAAAATACTGCTGCATGTGTGTGTCAGTCCATGGACACAGCAGGTAAGAAGTAATGATGCTAATATACTGCTGTATGTGTGTGTCAGCCCTTGGACACAGCAGGTATGCAGTTATGATACTAAAATACTGGTGTATGTGTGTGTTAGCCCTTGGATACAGCAGGTATGCAGTTATGATACTAAAATACTGATGTATGTATGGGTCAGCCGTTGGATAGAGCAGGTGTGCAGTTATGATTCTAAAATACTGCCGTATGTGTGTGTCAGCCCTTGGATACAGCAGGTACACAGTTATGATGCTAAAATACTACTGTATTTGTGTGTCAGCCCTTGGATACAGCAGGTACGCAGTTATGATGCTAGAATACTGCTGTATGTGTGCGTCAGCCCTTGGATACAGCAGGTATGCACTTATGATGCTAAAATACTGATGTATGTGTGTCAGACCTTGGATACAGCAGGTAAGCAGTTATGATGATAAAATACTGCTGTATGTGTGCGTCCACCCTTGGATACAGCAGGAACACAGTTATGATGCTAAAATACTGCTGTATGTGTGTGTCAGCCCTTGGATACAGCAGGTACGCAGTTATGATGCTAAAATACTGCTGTATATGTGCATCAGCCATTGGATACAGCAGGTGCGCAATTATGATGCTAATATACTGCTGTATGTGTGTGTCAGCCCTTGGATACAGCATGTACACAGTTATAATGCTAATATACTGCTGTATATGTGCGTCAGCTCTTAGATACAGCAGGTATGCAGTTATGTTACTAAAATACTGCTGTATGTGTGCGTCAGCTCTTAGATACAGCAGGTATGCTGTTATGATACTAAAATACTGCTGTATGTGTGTTAGCCTTGGGTACAGCAGGTAAGCAGTTATGATGCTAATATACTGCTGTATGTGCGCTAGCCCTGGGATACAGCAGGTACGCAGTTATGATGCTAATATACTGCTTTATGTGTGTGTCAGCCCTTGGATACAGCATGTATGCAGTTATGATGCTAAAATACTGCTGTATGTGTGTCAGCCCTTGGATACAGCATGTATGCAGTTATGATGCTAACATACTGCTGTTATGTGTGCGTCAGCCCTTGGAGACAGCAGGTATGCAATTATGATGCTAAAATACTGCTGTATGTGTGTGTCAGTCCATGGACACAGCAGGTAAGCAGTAATGATATTAATATACTGCTGTATGTGTGTGTCAGCCCTTGGACACAGCAGGTATGCAGTTATGATACTAAAATACTGGTGTATGTGTGTGTTAGCCCTTGGATACAGCAGGTATGCAGTTATGATACTAAAATACTGATGTATGTATGTGTCAGCCATTGGATAGAGCAGGTGTGCAGTTATGATTCTAAAATACTGCCGTATGTGTGTGCCAGCCCTTGGATACAGCAGGTACGCAGTTATGATGCTAGAATACTGCTGTATGTATGCGTCAGCCCTTGGATACAGCAGGTATGCACTTATGATGCTAAAATACTGATGTATGTGTGTCAGACCTTGGATACAGCAGGTATGCAGTTATGATGCTAAAATGCTGCTGTATCTGTGCGTCAGACCTTGACACTGTAGGTATGCAGTTATGATCTTAAAATGCTGCTGTATGTGTGCGGCAGCCCTTGGATACAGCAGGTATGGAGTTATAATGCTAAAAAACTGATCCATGTATGTGTTAGCTCTTGGATACAGCAAATATGCAGTTATGATGCTAAAATACTGCTGTATGTGTGTGTCAGCCCTTGGATACAGCAGGTATGCAGTTATGATGCTAATATACTGCTGTATGTGCGCTAGCCCTGGGATACAGCAGGTCCACAGTTATGATGCTAATATACTGCTTTATGTGTGTGTCAGCCCTTGGATACAGCATGTATGCAGTTATGATGCTAATATACTGCTTTGTGTGTGCGCCAGCCCTGATACAGCAGGTAATGTAGTTATGATACTGAAAGTCTGGCTGTGTGTGTCAGCCGCTGGATACAGCAGACGCAGTTATGATACTCAATATACTGCTGTATGTGTGTGTCAGCCTTGGATATAGCAGGTAACGCAGTTATGATAATAATACTAATATACTGCTGTATGTATGTGTCAGCCCTGATACAGCAGGTACGCAGTTATGATACTAAAATATTGCTGCATGTGTGTGTCAGCCCTTGGATACAGCAGGTACACAGTTATGATGCTAAAATACTGCTGTATGTGTAAGTCAGCCCTTGGATACAGCAGGTACACAGCTATGATAGCTAAAATACTGCTGTATGTGTGTGTCAGCCCTTGATACAGCAGGTGCACAGTTATGATGCTAAAATATTTCTGTATGTGTGCTGCCAGCCCTTGGATACAGCAAGAATGCGGTTATGATACTAAAATACTACCGCTTATATGAGGCAACTTTGTTCATAGGTTCATAGGTATATAGGGTGGTTCTCTGTGGCAACTTTTAGACTATTTGAATGGATGGAGTTTCAAAACTAGCATGACAATGGTAACTTTATATTTCGCAATTCCAATATCCAAAAATGAGATGAGAAAATATGTGTAATTAAATATTTCCCAAATACATGCAGGTCATGGTGCTGGACCTCGGTGAATTTACAGTTACCCATTCATTCATCCAACTTTACATTTGAATAGAGTAAGACAGGTGGTTTTTATGTGGAGTGGAAAATAATGTTTCCATAGAAGTGGTGGAAGTCCCTGTGAGCACATACCTAGCCCTCCAACATGTTCTGTTAATTTTGCAGATTAGATTTACATCCCTTGTAAGATCTTATTCCTCTGATTTAACCCAGGTACATTTGTTACTTCAAGATAGGCTCTTACTACATGTTGAACTATAAAGACTTTTGTATTTTGACATAAGCTACACAAGTCTCTAACCCTCGCTCTGACAGCAAAAAGCAACAATCTACCTATTATTTCTTCCATATATCTAATCCCATCCCAAAACTGCAAACCACAGATGGTGAATTTTTATTTTATATATATATATATATATATATATATATATATATATATATATATATATATATATATATATATTGTTTATTTATTTTATTTACCTCAACAAGCCTTACACTGACATAGATACTGAGAATGTATGAACTGATAACTGTATGTGGCTTCTCACTATAATTTGTATAATCAAAAGCATAAAAATTATCCTTTAAATTCTAGGCTTAATTTGTTAACTGGATAAACTTAATAAGCACAGCTGTCTGTCTATAATGTAACTTTGATTAGTGACTAAGTGGCCTGTAGAATCAAATCATGTACTACAAGACAATGTTTGTTAGCAGCTCGCCAGCCCAATCCCGTCCACTAAGCTAGAAATATGTAACAATGTATCTACCTATGCAGAAAATTTAGGGTGGAAATATAATTTCAAAGGTATTTGATGTGCGCATTATTACCGCCAAAGGGATTTTGTAAACAGATCACATCATGAGTTTGCCCTTAAGGTGTACTCCACTCCCACGAGCTCATATAGGGGAATCAGCAGTACTATTTTCAAATACCTGGGCAAGTATTTCTTTATACCAGAGAAGGGTAGTTGTTATTTATTTGACACTGATGAACTGAACAATTTAAAATGGACCCTCCTGCATGAAGCATAGATCATCATTGTGTTAGAACTCTGAAAGTTCTCAAATGCTTTTACTTCTTTGTCATTTTCACCCATAAGTATGTACAGCTTCCATTCAGACATGAGACAAAACACTGGTCTAATTTATCAACAAGCACTATCACATAAATAAGCTATTACTCCTGTATTGTTACAGTCACTAGAAATAACACACACTCAGTGATCCACCCTTAACAAGGCTGTGTTTATTTTCAAAACTGAATCTCAGGCCCGAAAAATGCTATGATTCTATGTGAAAATATTAGCAAAATACTTTTCTTCCTTCTGGCTTTCATGGAAAATATCCAGCCAGCAAGCACCGACTCCTATTCTCAGAATGTCTCTGTATGTTTTGCCACTGCACCCTCCCCAGAACCTTCTATTCAATGTTTCAAAGATTTCATATGGCTGTCCCATGACCGATGTCCTAATTAGCATACAAAAGCTTCCAGTTACTGCCAGTACATGCTGGACGCCACACATATGTGGTCTGATAACGTCAGCCAGCAAAAGGACGTGTCCACATGTACCATCCTTGTGAACTTTTCTACCACCATTTGAAAGGTTGACTCCACAGGCTGCCCTGCAGTCAGATTCTGTGTGTTGCTGCTTAGCTTCAGCTTCAGTACATCTGACTGCACAAGTGAGAGTTCCAGGGCCTTCCAAGCTAAATCTGAAGAGGTGAAGATGAAAACAAAGGCCTTGAAACCTCTAGAATTGTGCCTTCCTTTACCTCTTACCTCCAATGTGTCCCCTTGAGGTCAGTGAAGACCCAGCTGTGCTGGTCGGGAGGTCAGGGTTTGCTTTGGGGATTTTGGGAAGAATACTGCTGTATGCATGTGTCAGCCCTTGGATACAGCGGGTAAGCAGTTATGATGATAAAATACTGCTATATGTGTGCGTCCACCCATGAATACAGCAGGTATGCAGTCATGATGCTAAAATACTGCTGTATGTGAGTGTCAGACCTTGGATGCAGCAGGTATGCAGTTATAATGCTAAAATACTGCTGTATGTGAGTCATCCCTGGGATATAGAAGGAACGCAGTTATGATGCTAAAGTACTGCTGTATGTGTGTGTCAACCCTTGGCTACAGCAGATACACAGTTATGATGCTAAAATACTGCTGTATGTGTGTGTCAGCCCTTGGATACAGCAAGTACACAGTTATGATGCTAAAATACTGCTGTATGTGTGCATCAGACCTTGGATAGAGCAGGTGCGCTGTTATGATACTTAAATACTGCTGTTTGTGTGCGTCAGCTTTTGGATATAGCAGGTATGCAGTTATGATACTAAAATTCTGCTGTATGTGTGTGTCAGCCCTTGGATACAGCAGGTACACAGTTATGATGCTAATATACTGCTGTATGTGTGTGTCAGCCCTTGGATACAGCAGGTACACAGTTATGATGCTAATATACTGCTGTATGTGTGTGTCAGCCCTTGGATACAGCAGGTACGCAGTTATAATGCTAATATACTGCTGTATATGTGCGTCAGCTCTTAGATACAGCAGGTATGCAGTTATGATACTAAAATACTGCTGTATGTGTGTGTCAGCCCTTGGATACAGCAGGTACACAGTTTTGATACTAATATACTGCTGTATGTGGGTGTCAGCCCTTGGATACAGCAGGTACGCAGTTATGATGCCAAAATACTACTGTATGCATGTGTCAGTCCTTGGATACAGCAGGTGTGCAGTTATAAGTTCATAGGTTCATAGGTTCATACTAGGCTATCTGCCCTGGGGCAATTATAAGCCTAGCCCGATTCTGTATGGCTTATGCCACCCCTTGATTTGAGTATACTGTGCCCTTTTTAAGGTTTCGTTTACTGTGCCTCTGTCTAATAGTGACATGGGAGTAATCCCTGGGACAAACCTATGATCCCCCCATCCACCTATCGAGATTCTTCTTGAAGAGATTCAGTGAGGTGCTCTGCCTCACATGAACTGGAATTCTATTCCAGAGCGAATCGACCCTCTGGGTTATGAACCTGTCCCTCCAGCAAGTTCTATTTATTTCTGTGCTGAGGTTCAAGTCCCTCGACCGTGTGGCTCTAAGGGATTTAGATTTACTGAGGTGGAGCATGTCCATTAATTCTGGATCTGATATGGCTTTGTATGTAAGGCATAGATCGACTCGAAGTAGGCGGTATGCAACTGAGTAAATCTGGAGTTTTTTTAACTGAGCAGCATATGGCATCTGTTTGAGACCCTTGATCCTCTTGGTGAGATACTTTTGGGGTCTTTCTAATTGCTGCAGGTGTCGGGTAAGGTACATCCCAAAAGGGGCATTGTATTCTATGATGGGCCTGATGAGGGATGAATAAAGGGGCACGATTACCTCTCTTGATCTAGATGTTAAACCCTTCGTGATGAGGTGGGCTATGTAGAAGGTCTTTATAACCACTTTGGCAATGTGGTTTTCAAAGGAGAGATTGCTGTCAACTTGGGCCCCCAGGTCCCTAATAACTTTTTCTGTACTTAAAGGGGTTTCTGCCTATGTGGTAATTTTTGGGCACATTGTTTTTGCCAAAGGGTATGACTATACATTTTTTGGCATTTAGCTTTAAACCATGGCGCTGGCACCAGTTATCTGTCTCTGTGAGACCTTTTTGAAGGATGTTTGTGTCAGCTGGAGAGTTGATTATGGCGCCCAGTTTGCAGTCGTCTGCGAACTTGGTGAGCCATAGTCCTCCCACGTTTGCCTGTACCTCAGAAAAGTATATACCGAACAAGAGTGGTCCCAGGACAGAACCCTGTGGGATGCCACTTGTGACGGGTTTCGAGTCAGACATGGCTCCAGCAACTCTCACTCTGTGGGTTCTGTCTTTGAGCCAGTTTGCGACCCATCTTGTGACATAGGGGTTTATATTTAAGCTGGATAGCTTATCTATGATGCCCGAGTGGGGTATTGTGTCAAATGCCTTTGCAAGGTCCAGATAGGCTGTGTGGACTACCTTCCCTTCATCTATGGCTTTGGTGACTGTTTCGAAGAAGTCAACCAGGTTCAAAAGGCAGGATCTGCCCTTGACAAAGCCAAACTGGGTAGGATCTAGTGTCTGTAGGTCCCCAATGTCTTTGTTTATGAGCTCCATGATGATCCTCTCCATAGCCTTACAGACTAAGCTAGTCAGGCTTATGGGGCGATAGTTTCCAGGGTCCGTAGAGGCTCCACCTTTGTGGAGTGGGACCACTGTTGCTGTACGCCATTCTGTGGGCACATATCCTGTAGTGAGTCTGAGATTGTATAGCTGTTTTATTTGAGGGATTAGTTCCTCTTGTAGTTCATGTAGGACGCAACCTGGGACGCCATCTGGTCTCATGGAAGCAGTGTTTTTTGCTTTGGAGAGGGCAGCCTTCACCTGAGCATCAGAGATGTTTGGGAGGCAGCCCTCTGCTGGGATAGATACTTGCTCTTTTGGGGGGGAGGGGGTGGATAAGTTTGCACTGAACCTGTCTGCCAGGATATTGGCGATGTCTGTGGGTTCAGTGTATTTTTTGTCGATTAGAATCAACTCAGAACAAGTCTGGGAGTTGCATCCCAGGTTTCTAACATAACTGAAAAAAGCCTTATGATTGTCTTTGGTGTCCTGTGCAATTTGTCTCTCGAAACTGGCCTTGGAGGATTTTATGAGGGATCGTAATTTTTTGCTAGTACTGATCAGAGATGCCTTCCCTATTAGGGATTTTGCTCTATCATGTAGTAGCTTCCTCCTTCTGTTGTACAGTTTATTTATGGCAGGGGTCCACTAGACTGGATGCCTGCCTTTGGATGATTGGGTCTTGGTTTTGTTTGGGATAGCATGATCCATGCATTCCTGGAGATGTCCGTAGAATGCATTTATATAGGATTTTGCAATTTGGGCCATAGTTTCCACTGGCCCTGGGGCCTTGAAGGATTCCACTTTGGTTTTGAGAAGTGAAAAGTTTGCTTTTGAGAAGTTTTTCACTGTGGTTTTCTGGGCTGGGGGTGGGGTCGGGATGTGGACATCCAGTGAAATTAATTTATGGTCTGATCTTACCAATGAGGGATATACTTCTGGTACTGCTGATGATGCTTTATGATGCTAAAATACTGCTGTATGTGTGTGTCAGCCCTTGGATACAGCAGGTACACAGTTATGATGCTAAAATACTGCTGTATGTGTGTGTGTCAGCCATTGGATACAGCAGGTATGCAGTTATGATGCTAATATTCTGCTGTATGTGTGTGTCAGCCCTTGGATACAGCAGGTAAGCAGTTATGATGATAAAATACTGCTGTATGTGTGCGTCCACCCTTGAATACAGCAGGTATGCAGTTATGATGCTAAAATACTGCTGTATGTGTGTGTCAGACCTTGGATGCAGCAGGTATGCAGTTATGATGCTAAAATACTGGTGTACTTGTGTGTCAGACCTTGGATGCAGCAAGTATGCAGTTATGATGCTAAAATACTGCTGTATGTGTGAGTCAGCCCTGGGATATAGCAGGAACGCAGTTATGATGCTAAAATACTGCTGTATGTGTGTGTCAACCCTTGGATACAGCAGGTACACAGTTATAGGTTCATAGGCTCATACTAGGCTATCTGCCCTAGGGCATTTATAGCCTGAGTGTGTTTGGCTTTTGCCACCCATTTTAAATTAATTTTGCTATGCCCTTTTTCGAGGTTAGTATACTGTGCCTCTGTCTAACAGTGACACAGAAGTGATACCCGGGGTAAACCTATGATCTCCCATCCACTCATCAAGATTCCTCTTAAAGAGAGTCAATGAGGGAATCTGCCTAACCTGGACTGGGATTTTATTCCAGAGTGAAGGGAGCCTCTGGGTTATGAATCTGTCCCTCCAGCATGTCCTATTTATTTCATTGCTGAGGTTCAAGTCTCTCGAGCGCCTAGCTCGAATGGGATTTGGATTTTCTGAGGTGCAGCATGTCCATTAATTCCAGGTTGGACATGGCTTTATACATCAGGCACAGATTGCCTCTGAGCAGGCGGTATGCCACTGAGTAGAGCTGGAGTTTCTTTAACCGGGTAGCATATGGCATCTGTTTGAGCCCTTTGATCCTCTTGGTGAGGTACTTTTGGGGTCTTTCCAGTTGCTGCAGGTGTCTGGTAAGGTACATCCCAAAAGGGATATTGTACTCAATTATGGGCCTGATGAGGGATGAGTAAAGAGGCACGATGACCTCCCCTGATCTAGATGTGAATCCCTTCATGATTAGGTGGGCTATATAAATGTTTTTCTAACCACTTTGGCCATGTGGTTGTCAAATGAGAGATTGCTATCAACTTGGGTCCCCAGGTCCCTAATTACTTCTTCTGTACTTAATGGATTACCACCTATGTGGTAATTTGTGGGCACTTTGTTTTTGTCAAAGGGGATGACTATACACTTTTTGACGTTTAGCTTGAGGCCATGGCTCTGGCACCAGTTGTCTGTTTCTATGAGGCCCTTTTGGAGAATGCTTGTGTCAGCTGGAGAGTTGACTATGGTGCCCAGTTTGCAGTCATCTGCAAACTTGGTCAGCCATAGTCCTTCCGTGTTGGCCTGTACCTCCGAGAAATATATACCGAACAAGAGAGGTCCCAGGATTGAGCCTTGTGGGATGCCACTTGTAACTGGTTTGGAGTCTGACATGGCTCCAGCAATTCTAGCCATGTGGGTTCTGTCCTTGAGCCAACTTGCAACCCATCTAGTAACATAGGGGTTTATATTTAAGCTGGTGAGCTTATCTATAATGCCCAAGTGGGGTATTGTATCGAAGGCTTTTGTGAGGTCCAGGTAGGCTGTGTGGACCACCTACCCCTCGACAATGGCCTTGGTGACTGTTTCAAAGAAATCAACCAGGTTTAAGAGGCAGGATCTGCCCTTAACAAAGCCAAACTGGGTAGGATCCAGTGCCTGTAGGTCCCCAGTATCTTTATTTATGAGGTCCATGATGATCCTTTCCATAGCTTTGCAGACCAAGCTAGTCAGGCTTATGGGGCGATAGTTTCCAGGATCCATTGAGGCATCACCTTTGTGGAGAGCGACCACTGTTGCTGTACGCCACTCTTTGGGTACATATCCTGTAGTAAGGCTGATATTGAACAGTAGTTTTATGTTTGGGTTTAGCTCTTCTTGGAGTTCATGTAGGACACAGCCCGGGACACTGTCTGGTCCCATTGATGCTGTGTTTTTTGCTTTGGAGAGGGCAGCTCTTACCTGAGCATCTGAGATGTCAGGGGGGCAGCACTCTGCTGGGATAGATATTTGCCCTTTTGGTGGGGAGGGGGGGGGACGTTTGCACTGAACCTCTCAGCTAGGATGTTGGCAATGTCTGTGGGTTCGGTGTTTTTTTTTGTCATTGTGGACTAATTCTGAGCATATCTGGGAATTCCCACCCAGGTTCCTAACATAACTAAAGAAAGCCTTGTGATTATTCTTAGTGTCCTGTGCAATTTTTCTCTCGAAGCTGGCCTTAGACGATTTTATGAGTGCCCGTAGTTTTTTGCTAATACTGATCAGAGATGCCTTCCCTTTTTGGGATTTTGCTCTATCATGTAGTAGCTTCCTCCTTCTATTGTATAGTTTGTTTATGGCTGGGGTCCACCAGACAGGACGCCTGCCTTTGGAGGATTGGGTCTTGGTTTTATTTGGGATTGCATGATCCATGAATTCCTGAAGGTGTTCATAGAATGCGTTTATAAAGGATTCTGCGGTCTGGGCCATATTTTCCACAGGCCCGTGGGCTTTGAAGGATTCCACCTCGGTTTTGAGGAGTGTGAAATTTGCTTTAGAGAAGTTTTTCACTGTGGGTTTCAGGGCAGGGGGTGGAGTCGGGATGTGAATATCCAGTGAGATTAGTTTATGGTCTGATCTTACCAGTGAGGGATACACTTCTGGTCTGAAGCATAGAGTCCCCATGTTGGTGATGATCAGGTCCAGTATGTTTTCCCCTCTTGTTGGAGTGGTAACAAGTTGTTCCATAGCATTTGAGTTTATAAATTCCAGGAACCATTGGGCTAGGGTGTTGGTAATGCTCCCAGTCTGTTTGGGTAGTTGAAGTCGCCCAATATAATGGTATTTGGAGAGACCTTCATATTTTCCAGTGTTCTCAGGAAGGCCGAGTGGGGTTCCTGGGTTTGGGAGGGTGGTCTGTAGCAGGCTATAAACTGGAAGGCAGTTTTACCCACTGTTAGTTGCACATGGATAGTCTCTGATGCTTCGTGCTGTGCCACCAACCTGGAGGTGTGGGTATCTTTGACGAATATTGATACTCCCCCTCCTTTTCTGGTTCGATCCAAGTTTTGGGGCCAAAAAGCATGGTATGAGGTATAACCTGGTAGTGCTGGGGTGCTCTCGGGATCCTTGAACCAGGTTTCTGTTACTGCACAGATATCAATGTTCTCCATGCTAAGGAGAGTTTTGAGTGTGTGCATCTTGAGGTTTAGACTTCTGGCGTTGAGTAGCATTAGCATCTTAGTTTCTTATCCCTTGTGATACCTATGGAGGTGGGTTTGTCTTTTGAGCCTTGCCTAAAAAAGGCACTATGGGGGTAGCAAGAGCCGTAGCCAATATCCAAAAGCCCAGGGGTGACAGGTGCAAGCCGTCCATAGCGAAGCATCGTGGCTTGTCGAGCATGTCATCCCAGGCTGACAGGCATTGGATCCCCTTTGAATGACACCAATACGTAAGCCAATTGTTGAAACTGATCATCTTGTCTTCATATTGTGGCATCATTCTTGGTGAGGGTAGGATGCTACTCAAGGTCAGGGTCATACAGGCCTGGGCTACATGCTCAGAGAGCTCCTCTATGTCTCTTTTCATGTAGTCCAGGGAGTTACGTCTCAGGTCATTCACACCAGCATGGACTGTGACTGAGTCATATTTGTACTTGCCTTGGAGTGACCTGAGTGCTTGTGTTATGTGGCAGATCCTAGCGCCTGACAGGCAGCTCACCGTGACCTTCTCCTTGTTCAGCCTGGTGAGCGGGACGTCAGTGTGCCTGACTTTAGAATCACCTATTACAAGTGCATCAGGTGTGTTGTTTAGCCTTAAGGGCTGTGACTGTTCGGCACACTGGCTTTGTGAGCTATGTGTTGCACGTGTTTTGTTTTGGGGTAGCGGTTGCTTGGGTGTCTGCTTTGGAGGTCTCTGCTGCTTAGGCAGATTTTTATTTAGAGCCTCCGAGTATGTTTTTGTGTGTTTATGTGTTTGGTTTGCTGTCATGGTAGGTCTATGTGAGACTAGAATTGTAGTGAGTGTGGTTTCCTTCTCCTCCTGACTGGTTTCGCCAGTACTGAGTTGAGAGAGCTTTGCCTCCAGTATGGCTATATGGTTGCATCTCTCACATGTGTTGGAATTTGTTGGGAGGAGGAGAGGGTTGTCTGTGTACATGAGGCAGTTGTAACATTGCCTCAAGATTCCCAGATTCACCAGCTGGACCGGAGAGGAGATTGACAACTGACTTTTGGACATGCTAGAATAGTATTGGGAATTCCTTTATAATTGAAAAAAGGGTCAATGGGGAACAAGGTACTCAAGGGGAGTTTGTGAGGGTGTAGTGCTTTTAATTTTTTAGTGCTGACTTATATAATTGCTTTAGTGAGCAAGTGCCTGGTATCTTAAATGCAATGTGTTGCAGGTAACTTAAATGCAAAAACGACAAACAGTAACTTTCTTTCAAGTGAAACAAGGAAATAAGTACAGTAAGCAATGCAGATATCACTAGGGATCCACAAAAGCGCTGAAAAGCCGCGTTTTAGGTGGAATTAGCATTTCAGGGAAATATCAAGCAAACAAACAACAAGCATAAAAACAAAGCTAGATTCAGCAGGCCTGGATCTAGTCTATGCTACAGCAAACAAGGTGTACCAATTTCAGTAAGAAACAGTTCAAATATGCAGGCCTGAAGCCCAAGTGCTTAAAACAGAATTACTATACTTTTAGAATAACAGACACTGAGCCCTCAATCAGCAGTTCCCAACTTAGAAGGATGTAAGCTACCTGTCCTGCCACCACAGTGCAGGCCACAAACCTTCCTAATGTAAAACAACTGGTCTGAAGCCCAAGTGCTTAATCCAAAAGACTTAGAATGATAGCTACACTTTAATCAAGTTACTACCAAGCAGTAATAAATACAATTGAATACTTTAAAGAATGCCTGGATTAGTGCTCAAGTTATACAAACAAAGCTAGATTCAGCAGACCTGGATCTAGTCTATGCTACAGCAAACAAGGTGTACCAATTTCAGTAAGAAGCAGTTTAAATATGCAAGCACTATAAGCCTTTAACCAGGAATTCCCAGCTCAGAAGGGCAGAGTCCAGCCTCTCCTCCCACTACAGTGCAGACCACAAACCTTCTTAATGTAAAACAACTGGTCTGAAGCCCAAGTGCTTAAACTAAAAGGCTTAGAATGAGTTACACCAAGCAGTAATAAATACAACTGAGTACTTTTAAGATGACGCAAAAGCAAAATAAAGTAGGAAGAAACACAAATACAGTAAAAGCTGATAATTTTTTTTTTTTTTTGAGTGAGCAAATGAGTTGGGCCCAAATCAGAAAGTTGAGGGAGATGAAAGACTGCCCAAACAGCCAATAACTACAAATTCTGGGCCAGAACCACTCCTTATGTGGCAGACAGGTTACCTAGTGCTTACCACTCCCACTGATATACTAGAAGGCTTCCCTCCAACACAGAAAGGCTTGAGGGGCTCAGAAACTTACAAATAGTCCCGGATACAGCAAATCTGTATCTGGAACACTAATTACAGGAAAGGTAGGAAACAGGCTTACAATTTTTTTTTTCAGAAAAGTAGCAAAAACAGTAGTAAAAACAATTCACATGCAGTGCAAGCTGGCACACTTGAGTATGTAGCAATATTAGTCCACACACAGTTTGAAAAAATGTAATTAAATTAAAAAGGACTAAAAGCAAGTGTAGAAAGAGTTTATTAGGTAGAATGCGGTAAAGAGATAAGACTGGGGGAGTATCCTAGATCAAATCTACAGTGGGGCGGGCACTGCAAAAGTCACCAAATTTAAACTACATCCAAGAACAGGGAGGAGGGGGGTGGGGAAAAGTTTCAACAGAGATGTGAGGAATCAGAGTGCAAATTATAAAACCAAAAAAATATATACAGATTTCTGTATATTTGCAGAACAGTAAGACAACAGATATCTAAGCAACAATTTACCTCTATAATACAGCATAATACAGAAAAATATACTCAGCTCTATATATTTGCAGATAGTCTTGTAAGGCTGTCTCTCAACACACAGTTTCCACTTTAAATTGCAGGTATGCAGTTATGATGCTAAAATACTGCTGTATGTGTGTGTCAGCCCTTGGATACAGCAGGTACGCAGTTATGATGCTAAAATACTGCTGTATATGTGCATCAGACCTTGGATAGAGCAGGTACGCTGTTATGATACTAAAATACTGCTGTATGTGTGCGTCAGCTTTTGGATATAGCAGGTATGCAGTTATGATACTAAAATGCTACTGTATGTGTGTCAGCCCTTGGATACAGCAGGTATGCAGTTATGATACTAAAATTCTGCTGTATGTGTGTGTCAGCCCTTGGATACAGCAGGTACGCAGTTATGATGCTAATATGCTGCTGTATATATGTGTCAGCCCTTGGATACAGCAGGTACGCAGTTATGATGCTAATATACTGCTGTATGTGTGTGTCAGCCCTTGGATACAGCAGGTACGCAGTTATAATGCTAATATACTGCTGTATATGTGCGTCAGCTCTTAGATACAGCAGGTATGCAGTTATGTTACTAAAATACTGCTGTATGTGTGCGTCAGCTCTTAGATACAGCAGGTATGCAGTGTTGATACTAAAATACTGCTGTATGTGTGTGTCAGCCTTGGGTACAGCAGGTAAGCAGTTATGATGCTAATATACTGCTGTATGTGCGCTAGCCCTGGGACACAGCAGGTACGCAGTTATGATGCTAAAATACTGCTTTATGTGTGTGTCAGCCCTTGGATACAGCATGTATGCAGTTATGATGCTAATATACTGCTTTGTGTGTGCGCCAGCCCTTGGATACAGCAGGTACGTAGTTATGATACTGAAAGTCTGCTGTGTGTGTGTGCGTCAGCCCTTGGAAACAGCAGGTACGCAGTTATGATACTAATATACTGCTGTATGTGTGTGTCAGCCCTTGCATACAGCAGGTACACAGTTATGATACTAAAATACTGCTGTATGTGTGTCTCAGCTCTTGGATATAGCAGGTACGCAGTTATGATACTAATACTAATATACTGCTGTATGTATGTGTCAGCCCTTGGATACAGCAGGTACGCAGTTATGATACTAAAATACTGCTGCATGTGTGTGTCAGCCTTTGGATACAGCAGGTACACAGTTATGATGCTAAAATATTGCTGTATATGTGCGTTAGCCCTTGGATACAGCAGGTACACAGCTATGATGCTAAAATACTGCTGTATGTGTGTGTGTCAGCCCTTGGATACAGCAGGTGCACAGTTATGATGCTAAAATATTTCTGTATGTGTGCGTCAGCCCTTGGATACAGCAAGAATGCGGTTATGATACTAAAATACTGCCGCTATATGAGGCACTTTGTTCATAGGTTCATAGGTACATAGGATGGTTCTCAGGTACTTTTAGACTATTTGAATGGATGGAGCCAAAACTAGCATGACAATGGTAACTTTATATTTCGCAATTCCAATATCCAAAAATGAGATGAGCAAATATGTGTAATTAAATATTTCCCAAATACATGCAGGTCATGGTGCTGGACCTGGGGTGAATTTACAGTTACCCATTCATTCATCCAACTTACATTTGAATAGAGTAAGACAGGTGGTTTATGTGGAGTGGAAAATGTTTCCATAGAAGTGGTAGTCTCTGTGATACATACCTAGCCCTCCAACATGTTCTGTTAATTTTGCAGATTAGATTTACATCCCTTGTAAGATCTATTCCTCTGATTTAACCCAGGCATTTGTTACTTCAAGATAGGCTCTTACTACATGTTGAACTATAAAGATTTTGTATTTTGACATAAGCTACACAAGCCCTAGACCCTCGCCTGACAGCAAAAGCACAATCTACCTATTTCTTCCATATCTAATCCCATCCCAAACTGCAACCACAGATGGTGAATTTTCATTTTATATATATATATATATATATATATATATATATATATATATATATATATATATATATATATATATATATATATATATATATATATTGTTTTATTTATTTTATTTACTCAACAAGCCTACACTGGACATAGATACTGAGAATGTATGAATTGATAACTGTATGTATTTCTTCTCACTATAATTTGTATAATCAAAAAGGACAAAATTATCCTTAAATTCTATTTAATTTGTTAACTGGATAAACTTAATAAGCACAGCTGTCTGTCTATAATGTAACTTTTGATTAGTGACTAAGTGGGGACTTGTGGGAATCAAATCATGTACTACAAGACAATGTTTGTTAGCAGCTCACAGCCTTAATCCTGTCCACTAAGCTTTCAGAAATATGTAACAATGTATCTACCTATGCAGAAAATTTAGGGGTGGAACATAATTTGCAAGGCATTTGATGTGCGCATTATTACCTGCCAAAGGGATTTTTTGTAAACAGATTTACATCATGAGTTTGCCCTTAAGGGTAAGTACTTCCACTCTACGAGCTTCATAGGGGAACTGTGCAGTACTATTTTCAAATACCTGGCAGGTTTCTTATACCAGAGAAGGGTAGTTGTTATTTATTTGACACTGATGAACTGAACAATTTAAAAATGGACCCTGCATGAAGCATAGATCACTGTGTTAGAACTCTGAAAGTTCTCAAATGCTTTTACTTCTTTGTCATTTTCTACCTATAAGTACAGCTTCCATTCAGACATGAGACAAAACACTGGTCTAATTTATCAACAAGCACTATCACATAAATAAGCTATTACCTCAGTACAGCACAGTCACTAGGGAAATAACACACACTAGTGGATCCACTTAACAAGGCTGTGTTTATTTTCAAAACTGAATCTCTCAGGCCTGAAAATGCTATGCGTTTCCCCTATGTGAAAAATATTAAAATACTTTTCTTCCTTCTGGCTTTTCATGGAAATATCTGTGCCAGCAAGCACTGACCTTGGCCTCAGAATGCTCTGTATGTTTTGCCACTGCACCCTCCCCTCGCAGAATCTTCTATTCAATGTTTCAGTATTCTTTACATATGGGTTGTCTTCTGTCCTATGACCCGATGTCCGACCAGTATACAAAAGCTTCCAGCCACTGCCAGTACATGGGACGCCACACATATGGTCTGATAACATAAAAGGGACGTCCACATGTACCATCCTCAGAACTTTTCTACCACCATTTGGAAGGTTGACTCCTACATACGGTCTGCAGTCAGATTCTGTGTGTTGCTGCTAGCTTCAGCTTCAGTACATCTGACTAAAGACATTATGGAGAGTTCCAGGGGTCCTTCGGCCAAGCTAAACTTGAAGAGGAAGATGAGTAAACAAAGGCCTGAAACTTCTAGAACTGTGCCTCTTACCTCTTACCTCCAATGTGTCCCTTGAGGTCAGTGAAGACCCAGTTATATGGTCGGAGGTCAGGTTTGCTTCTGTAGTGGGTATCTCCCTGGAAGCCACCAAGGGATTGGTTCCCAGCATGTCCGAGGTTTTGCAGACATCCGCTTTGGGTGATATGGGGGAACTGCAGCTTGTTGGGCTTGAGGACTCCAGGGACATTCCTGTCATTCTGGCTTGGTATCCATATTTGTCTGCCTTGGACATTAGGCCTACATTGGTTCCTTCTGCTTTGTCTCCTCATTCAGAAAGACATATCAAAAAGAAACAAAAAAATAAACATTCCAGTATTCCTTCTGCTCCATGGTCTCACTGGGATGTATTTTTCCAGGGTCTTATTAATACTTTGATGGCCTTGAAGCTGTCTAGCTCTCTCCCTCTACCTGCCTTCACTTTCTCCCATTTTACAGTCTGCTGGATCTGAGATTCTTCCCACTGACTCAGAGGACTCTTCATCTGATGATGATTCCCTGGCATATTCCACCCAAATTACCTCTCCTCTGAAATATGTCTCACCTGACAAGGAATCAAATGGAAGGGATTGTTCAGTTGAAGAGATTTCTTTTGGAGAAACTATTAATACAATAAGAGAATTCTTTAAGTGGGATTGTTATCAGATTTCTGAGAAACAGAAGAGATATGATATTTTGCAAATGGAGGTCCCTTCTCCTTCTGCAGTGCCTCCAGTCCTTCCAGCTTTCTTGGATGCCTTTGCTTCCAATTCTAAGATTACAGATTCTCAGGCTCCTGCTCCCAAGGACCAGAGAGATTTTATAAAGTGCCAGATGAATGCAAGTTTCTTTCTAAGTGTCCTTCGGCAGACCCTGCGGTAGTCTTCATAGTCTCTCACAGGTCTTCATGTTTATCTCCTTCTGCAAAACTTTTGCCATCTGATAAGGAAAGTAAAATTCTTAACAGATTAGGTAAGAAGGTCTATACCTCATCCACCTTAGCTGCCAGAGCTAGCAACTACCAGATTCGTATGTGTAGGCATTCCTTGGCCTTGTTTTCTCAGCCCTCTCAAGCTTTGGCTCAGTTACCAGAATCTGAGGTTAAAACTCAGGTTCTGTCTCTTTTGGCTGCTTCCTCACAGGTTGCCAGACATTCCATTAAGTGCAGCTATGATGATGTTGTGGCATCTTCCAGACCTGCTGCTTCTGCCTCTGTGCTTAGGAGACATTCTTAGCTCAGACTACAATCTCTTCCTGAGGATATTAAGGCAAACTTACTTTATACCCCTTTGGACAAATCTGCACTTTTTGGTTCTGTAGCTGCAGACTTATTTAAGACTTTGCAAAAAAAAAGGAAGGAGCTCCAAGATTTGAAACAGTTACTTCTTTCACCTGTACCTACATTTCATAGGAACTTCCTTGCCAAAACTTACTTTGTTAGAAGACCTGCTCATTCCTGTTCTGCATCTACCCCTGCTTCTAGGTCTACAAAGTCAGTTAGGAGACCTTCATCATCAAAATCATCTGCCTTAGCTCCTCCAGCACAGCAACCCTTTCAGGTCAGGACTAGCTCTCTATGGCAACCACCATCCTCTTCCAAATCATACTCTTCTGTCTCTTTGCCTCTCTCTTTCTTTTCCAGTTTGGGCAAACATCACTCAGGACTACTGGTTACTATACGTCATTCATAAAGGATATTTCATGACTTGGAAGACTCTCCCTCATTTCATGGGGATTCCACAACCCCCTCCAGTCAGCTGGAGTTGTTCCTACAACTCTTATCACAACTTCTTTTACAAGGCACCATCCAGAATGTTTCTTTGGATCAGAAAGGCAGACATTTCTATTCCAAAATGTTTCTGGTCCCATGAAAGAATGGTCCTTGGAGACCAATTCTGGACCTCTCACAATGAAACACCTTTCTAGAGGGCCATCTTTCTGCATACTGTCCCTTCAGACGTTCTTTCCCCTGGTTTCTCCCCATTTATTCATGGTTTGTTGGACCTCAAAGATACTTATCTACACATTCCTGTCTGTCCTCTTTGCAGGAAAATTTTACATTTCTCATTGGGTTCTTTGCACTTTCAGTTCTCTGCCTTGCCTTTTGGTCTCTCCACTGTTCCAAGGGTATTCACAAAGTGCTTGGCCCCTGTCATTCCCTTCTTGAGGATCCAGGAGATTCAAGTTTTTTCCCTATCTGGATGACCTCCTCTTTCTTGCTTTCAGTTCAGAACAGTTGTCTCAAAACCTACAGCAGGCCATTCATCTCCTTCAAAGCCTGGGGTTCACTACAAACTTCTGACCCCATCAAAGGATCACATTTTTCTGGGGTGCAGGTTCAAAGCAGATTAAATTATGGTTTTCCTCCCAACAGACAAGGTTCTAACTCTGATTGCCTTCATGGAAAGCCTGCTGTTTCTTCCTTCAATCTCAGCCAGGGAGATCCTAAAACTCCTGAGATTCATGACTTCTATGATTCCCATGCTGCCCTTTGTAAAGCTTCACATGAGGAAATTTCAATGGTGCCTGAAGACAGTCTGGTCTCAACATGCACACCCTGTAGAGGTTCTCATTCCTCTTCTTCCCTGCCTGAAAACAGAGCTGCTCTGGTGGATTTGAATCTATCTTTGAATCCTGGCCTTCCCCTTCTCTTGCCCTAACCTTCTCAACAGCTTTCTACAGGTGCTTCAGGCACAGGCTGGGGGGGGGGATGAACATTGCATCGAAAAAGGTCAGGGTCTCTATTCTCCATCTCAAAAGAGGGAATACATCAACATCAAAGTAATGAGGGCTCTGATCCTAGCCTTGCAGATTTTTCATCCTCTCTTTCTGCCAGCTCCTCTGAAAGTTTTATCAAAAATCACAGTTCACTGGTATATAAACAAACAGTGGGGCACCAAATCTTACCTTCTTTGCAGGTTAGCTCTCAGGGCATAAAAACTAGCAATTCAATACAAGGTTACCCTTCATGCTGTCTATTTACCCTCATCTCAGAACACTGTAGCGAACATGTTAAGCAGATCCATGTCACACTCCCATGAATGGATGCTTAACAGGGATGTGTTCCTGGATCTGGTTCACTGGTGGAGTACTCCACAACTGGACCTGTTTGCCTCCCTTCAAGCAGACACCTTCTTTTATTTTGTGCCAGAGTCCCACATCCTCTGGCTTGGAAGGTGGACGCCCTTTCCTTCTCATGGAAGGGGATGTTTCTGTAGCCATCCCCCCCTTCCCTCTCATTCAGAAAGTCTTGCTGAAAATTCAGTAGGACAAACCAAAAATCTTGTTGGTGACCTTTTGGCCAATACAGCATTGGTTCCCTCTTCTTCTGCAACTATCCAGACGCCATCACTACAGTTGCCTCCTCAATTGTACCTGCTCACACAGGGCAAAGGATCCTTGCTTCACACATCTCTCAACATTGCAAATGACCCTGTGGGTGATCAACTTTTGTTCCCTTTTAGACACCTTTTCTCACAGGATGTGCTCTGGGTTTTGCAGGAGGCCAGAAAATCCAATACTAGGAGATCTTAGACCTCCAGATTTTCTATCTGGTACCTTTCAAGAAGTCTAGATTTGCTTTCTGTGGATATTTCTACAGTACTTTCTTACATGTGTGAACTGGTTATGAGTGGCTTGTAATATTCTTCAGTGAAAATCCACTGCTCTGCTCTTTCTGCTTGGCTGCTATTATCAAATCCTTTGTCTTCCAGATTGGAGGTAAAACTTTTCCTTAAAGTTGTCTTACATATTAGGCCTCCCAGAAAACCAGTACCACCACTTTGGGATCTTAATTATGTGTAGAGAAGCTAACCTTGGCCCGTTTTTAGCCTGCAGCTTCTGCTTCTCTAAAGTTTTGCACTTGGAAGACTGAGCTTCTGGTAGCTTTGACTTCAGGTAGGGGAGTTCTGAGATTCAGGCTTTGATGCCATATCCACTGTTTTGAGTTTTTACAAGAACAGAGTCTCTTTGCATGCCAACACTTCCTTTATGTCTAAAGTGGTAGTAAACGAGAGGTCTCTTAACCAGTCTATCCAATTGCCAACCTTTTTCCATTTTCAGTCCTCCAGTGAAAATATTTTACATTCTTTGGCTGTTCATAGGGAATGTAGATTTTATTTAGACAAGGCTATAGCTGTCTAGGAAATCTGATCAGCTTTTTGTGTCTTTTCATCCCAGTGCTCTGGGTTTACCTGTTTCTACATAAACAATTTCCTCTTGGATTTCTAAGACTATTGAGTTTTGTTATTTCTTTCATGGTAAGTCTCTGGCTGCTCCTGTTAGAGCCCACTCCACTAGATCTGTTGTTTCTTCAGGTGCTTTCTTTAAAGGCTTGGATACT